>NW_028277315.1:923213-1230951 GCF_059751315.1 Micrasema longulum | reverse complement strand
TAAGATTTTGGTTTATCGGATCATGCCACGTCTTCCTTGGTCGTCCTCGTCTAACGTTGCCGTTCATTTTTGCCATATACACTTGTAAACGAGCATTATGTTCATTACAACTCGGCTGCAACAATTATTTCATGTTGGTAAATTTAGAAAGAATTTTAAATAATTATAACACGTTTTTTGTTTAAAAATAGTAATTATAATTCAATCTAACTGTACCTACCTAATATTTTGTTTTTTTGTGGACTTTAATATTGTAATGATTTTCTCTTGTTTGAAAGAAGAAAGAAGGGAGGACTGATAGCTCCGTATTACTCCGTATGGATCCGCCGGCGAAAGGATTTTTAAGTTCGATTAAACAAAAAACTTTTTTTTTATTTTTTTATTATTTCATTATTATTGTAATATTTTATTTACTTTTTACGTGTGGAATGATACGGAGTGCCTATTTTAATGTACGCTTTTTTTCTTCTTTTTTGACATTGTATTTAGTAATGTATAGAAAACTATAATTGGCCTATAATTTTGGTTTATTTGTGAATATTTTTACTTTTGAAATGGCTGTTGTTTTTTTTTTAATAAATAAATTAAAAAATGAATAAATAACCTACAAATACAAGAGACAAAAAAATAACAGAGCTTTGACAAAAAATTCAACGACATCGAGACAACATCTGAATAATTTATCTGGTGCTCGTTTAAATCGTGGTGGACTTAAACCTAAAAATTCAAGATCCTGTCTTTAGTTTACATGTTTACAATACGACAAAATTAGAGATTAAATAATTTGTGAATGTTATCATCAAGGATATTTGTATTCAAAATGCGTTATTTTTTTATGTGATTATCTCATTTTTTCGTAGATTTTTAAGAAGTTATAACGTCCAAGAATACAGAACAGTTTTTGGGCTCCGATTACAATGGAAAGCTAACAGACTTATATGCGGCTGCCTACAAATTAATATATAATTTTATGTACGAAAATGTGTAAATTTGTTTAAAAATTTCAGTATCTTTGTCAGTAATGCATAATTAAGGAATTGTTTTTTTAAAACACGATATTCGCCCCGCGTGTCGTTTTGTTTTTTTTAATTTAAAGCAAGTATTGGGACGTATCGATTACCTGAAAAAACTCACTAAAACACGCTAAAAGCCGGCTTGAAAAAATATGAAAGTCTTAAACGCTAAAATATTGTGTTTCGAAAAGACGATATTTTATTTTATTTATTTCGAATACAAGCAGATGTACAGGTTAAATGAATATAAATAAAAACTATAAAAAATGCATACATAGTAGGGTCTGCCATCCAAAAATATGTATTCACTAAATTATAATTCAATAAAGTGACGGCGGTTTAAATTATATAAAGAATAAATCTGTATTTAGATTTATTTCAACAGAGAGGGAAAAAGTTTTCGAGAAGAAATTTGGAAGTCTAGGCATTTACAGGGCTTATGACCTGTCATTGGCTGGTTTAAGTGGTCATTTTACACACTGTGTAACATTCACCATTCTGCCTATATTTGAACATCTATATTCCTTCAATTCTTTCATCTGTTGATGTTTGTGAAGTTGAAGAGCTGAAACCTTTATTTATGCGAGTGAGATTCATCTAATTGAATTATCGCGGCGGCCTCCGTGGTGTAGTGGTCAAGACGCTTGATTCACGCACGGAAGGTTCCGGGTTCGATTCCCGGTGAGAACACAAAAATTAAAATGTGATTTTTCTCAAGCCTGGGTGCTCTGTGATGTAATTCACCACTGTAATTAGGCCTCCTGGCCTGTTGTGGTGCAAAAAAATGTAATGTAATGTAAAATTATTTCACCTGCATACTAGGCAACGCCTGAAAATGTTATTTTTTCAATTTCTATACTTCTTCGTGGACCAGGTAATTTATCAACAATTTGTAATAACAATGTTAATATAAACAGCTCCCCAGGGAGTTGAATCCAGTCCTTGTCTACAAAAATTTGGACAAACTGAAAATATTGTTGAAAATATATATTCTCTGTAATTCTGAATCAAGCCTTTAAGTTCTCTTCTATACCTATTATATGGAGTGTTAAATATATGTAGACTATTAAAATTCGTGTTAAATGCTTCACGTATACGAGGAATGGTAGAATGTTTTCAATGATTTGTTATTATTACGAATATAGCAAATATCAGACAGTCTAGTTTGTCTGAAGGGGACACGGTAAGCAAGAAGATGAATTAGTTCTGTAGTAGATTAATTTTATCGTGTATCCCTAATTTAAATAATTTTAACTGGGTGCCAATAAATTATTAAATAACATTCTAAACGTACAATAAGATTACTTTTGAGCTAAGTTGTAAGAGGTAATTTTTAAAACAAAGATTGTTCACGATATTTCACACGAATCACAAAAAACCATGTCCCGAAAAATTACGTTTCTGTCGAATGTCTAGTTTTGTAAAAACGGTCATTAAGTGAAGATGTTTAAAAAAAGCGATTTTTTGAATAATTATTTTTATTATTTCTGCATGAAAAGTTATATTATTCAATACTAACTTTTCATGCAGAAAATTTGCCTTTGCTTTATAAGCAATCAAGAAATATCACATACTACGAATACCCATAAAAATATGTGAAATAGATTAAGAAAAATTAATTGTATTTTCAAAATATATGTTAAAAATTTTTGAAAATACATATGGTAAAAATGCAGTCATCAATAGACTTCACTCTCTAGGCAATAAGTACCAGGACATTGGTGACTCATTTCACATGAAATTTATTACATATAGAACGGCTCTTCTTCTTTATTTTATTGGTAATAGTTCTAGGTAACTATTTGTTACTTTTGTTAAAAATTTGTTTTAAACTTCTTTATTAGTGTTTTTTTTTCTTTTTTCGTTTCTTTTCTTAATTAATTTATAAGTAAAAAATATTTCTCTTTATCATTTTTTTTACATCATTATATACTTTTATACATAAACATATACTATTTACCTAAATATTAGTTTTCAATAATAATACATATATATATAAATATATATATATATTTTTAATGTTATTCAAAATTTACTTCTTAGTTATTTTTTTAACTGGTTCAAAGTATCTCTAATACCAAATTATCTTTTTTTATCGATAATTCTAAAACTGGTAATATTTTATTCTTTTATATAGTTTATATTTCTTAGACTTTCTAAATTAATAATATTGTTTTAAATGCTCTGTATTACTTATAACTATGTTTACATGTATGTATATTTAATTGTATTTGTAACTAATATGTAAAAGGCACTAAGTGCCGTTTATTTAAATAAAATTAAATTAAATTAAAATTAAATTAAATTAAATTAAATTAAATTAAATTAAATTAAATTAAAATCAATATGGATATTGTGGAGAAATGTTTTCATAAGTAACTTTAAAAAAGAAATTTAAAAAAAAACTTGTCCCTATGAAAATGCGACATATGTCTGGCCTTGATAATTGTATCGTCAAGATTCGTAACCATGTTTTATTTCAATTCAAACGGTCAGAAACAAAGTTCAAAATTCAACCAAATCGTGACGTATTAGGGGCGCGGTCAATGCAATGGACCGTTTTCGCGGGAATTATATCATCATTCCATGTCCGCTCCCTAGTTTGAGCATATGGTGTCCACGAAGATCTTCGAGGCATCTCTGTCGGCTGCCAGATCCTGCGCATCCTCCCAAATCAGGTTTGCGTCCCGTAGTTCTTACACGAACTGCAGACAAACAGTCAGCAGTGGACGTCTAGGATGTCAAGAACCTGATGCTTTGTAAAGTAGGCAAGCGTGGTTAAGGCTCTCAGGAGGCATCCACAGTATATGATTGATTTATAGCCTTTTAAATATTATTGAACCTATAATTATATACGGCATCCGCAGCACATGGCCAAGCCAGTCGTATCGCCTCCGCTTGATGACAGTTGTCACCAGAGTTTGCTGCCTCCATTCTTTTATTACTTTATTCCGCACAAAGTCAAACCACCGCATACCCAACATTTTTCTGAGACACCTATTCTACACAGTATTTTTCTGTTTTGGGCCCTAGTGAGGTGCCACGATTCGCATCCATAGAGGAGAATAGGTGTTATGCAGGCGTTATATAGGCGGCATTTGGTTTTCACTAACTTAATATCCGATCTCCAGACAGCCTTCATACTTTTGAATGTGGCGCCTGCTATCCTAGCCGCACTTTTTTAAAGCTGCCATTTACCGTACGTAATTATATTTTTTTTATGCTACTAATAAATAGTTTAAAAAAATCGTTTTTACTTGATAGTATTTCAGACCCTTATTTATTTAAAATTGTAAAAAAATAAGTGAAATTTCCCTATTGAAGATAACTCTGTTACCTTTCCATTGTAATCGAGGCCCAGACAGCACTTAACAATCTTATTTCAGTTTCACAGTTTATTATAATGCATAAGTTTGAAGATGACCAAACGTGATAGAAAATTAAAATATATGGAAACGTTTGATGAATTTAGTATGGCTCGAATGCATGGATAGGGAAATATGACATACTACAAATACCGATAAAAATATATGAAATGGATTTTAAATAATTAATTGTAATTTCCAAATCAATATGGATATTGTGGAGAAATGTTTTCAAAAATAAATGTAAAAACAAATAATAATAAAAATACGTTGCTAGAAAAGTGTAACGTGTTTGGCCTTGGTTGTTGTGACGTCAAGATTTGTAATACTGTTCTAAACAAAGTTCAATGGCCAGGAATAAATGAACGTGAATCATGACGTATTAGGGGCGTGGCAAATGGAATCACTGTTTTTGCGGGAATTCAAAATTACAAATGTAAAAGTATTTTATATGCTACTAATAATTAGCAAAAAAAACTTTTTACTGCACAGTATTCCATAGACCTTTACCATTTTTAATACGTAAAAAAAATAAATCTTCCTTAAGCTAGGGTTTCCTAGGACAGCGGTGCCCGTATTTTAACGGCCGTAGTGAACGGTGATGCAGTGGACAGCCGTCGTAAAGGTGACTAGAGTGTGGTTTTCTAGGAAAACGGTGTTATCAACACCATTTAACACCGTTTTCCCAGGAAACCACTCTCTAATCACCTTTACGATGGCTTTCCACTGCATCACCGTTCACTACGGCCGTTAAAATACGGGCACCGCTGTCCTAGGAAACCCTAGCTTTATGGTTAGAGGTGCAAACTGAACACATATCACTGACAGTGAAAATAATTGTCGTCGCTAATATTACTGGAATATAAAATAAAACTATATTTACAGATCGTCTGCGGTATTGCCGAGGTGGTGATGGGAAGTGTTGCTGCTATTGAGGAGAGGGGTCAGCTGAATCTTAGTCTTGGAGTTCCAGCGGGAGCTATGGTTGTTCTTGCGGCAGGTATGTTTAAACTACTTTTTTGTAAACTAATAAAGACCGCGATAGACTGAAATATGTTCAGCTTTGAATTCACTTTCATTAGTATCTTCATACAAATTTGTACCCGGTTATAACGCTTAAGATCCAAATCCAAAGAAAACTCAACTCTGTGCTTTCCACTCAAAAAATAAGTACGCGAAAAGAGAACTGGAAATCACATGGAAAGGGGAGAGAATCGAGCAGTGCCAAACACCCAAATATTTTGGTGTAACTCTGATGTTACACCAAGATATTTGGAAATAATATGTTACGGAAGCTCACCGTTTCATCCTGGGGAGCATCTCCACGTGTGCTCTGCACTTCTGCCTTGGGTTTGTGAGTCTCCACAGCAGAGTACGCTTGTCCCGTTTGGCAGAAGTCAGCGCACGCCAAACAAGTGGATATTGCTGTAAATGACATGGCGCGACTAGTGCCCGGCTGCCTTAAGCCCACACCAGTGCACGAACTTTATCCTATAATGGAAATCGCTCCAACCAACATCAGGAGAAATGTAACAGTGGGCACAGAGAGACACATACAGCTCCATGACCCTAGACACCCCCTTTACGACCATCGAATGGCTCTTCCGAGACTGGGATCTAGAAGGAGTTTCCTCTTAGTCACAACTCACAACTGACTTGGAGACCTCTGCAGAAATACGCAGAGAGGATCTCCGAAGAGAGAAACTCGGCAATAGGACCTTGGTAATGCCATCCAAAAGCACAAACATCACCCACAGTTTGGACTTTCCTATGTGGAAAGTTCCCAATAGACAAAGAGTAGAGGTGTCTAGGTGCAAATACAATAAACAGAAGTGGGGTTTTCTGGAGGGAGATGACATAAACTGCGATTGTGGAGAGGTGCACGATGATATTCAGCTGCTGCGGTGTCCACAAATGAAGTTAACTTGTGATGAGAATGATTTGAGGAAGGCCACTGACAAGGCGATATCTGTCACTGCACAGTGGAGTGCCAAGGTCTGAAGTCCGGACCCGATAAGTAAGTAAGTAAGTATGCTCAAGATGTTCTCTTGCTTTATACCTTAGAGTAATAATACGCCACTGGCTAATAGAGTCGCCGGTCGTCGGTCGTCATATGGACAAAAACCATTGATTATCAACCACGAATTAAGCTGCAGTTTTTTGCGTCTTCTACATGTAAAATCACTAAAATGTTTTTCCCAATGCTAGCTGATGCAACAAACTTCCGTCGTCATCACCAAAGTACTTTCGAAACGACCCATATCTTTACCGGACACGGACCTGCGAGAAGTTACCCGTATGGGTTTAAATTAAGAAATGGTGACTATTGTCCATGCGATGATATTTCTTCACCGAGTATCAAACATCTGTTATTTAAGTGCCCATTTTTCAGTTTCATAATCTTGAACCAGAATGCAGGAAAGATGGAATATCCTTAACAGATATTCACATATTCGTTAAAAGTAGCTATCACGCGCCGTTTTTCTTAGACTTTAAACATGAATCGTGACATATTAGGGGCGTAGCCAATGCAATTACTGTTTTTGCGGTAATTCAAAATTACAAATTTTAAAATATTTTTTATGCTACTGATAAGTAGCAAATTTTTTTTTATTGCTCGCTCATAAATAACTTAAAAAATGTTTTTAAAAAAGTTGCATTTCCCTATTAATTAACGTGTTGATAGGTTAAAAAATAAAAGACAAAGAAATTCCATCAACAAAATAGATAAAAATAACTTTGGCTTACAAACACCAGCATCCCGATTGTGTCGCATTGTAAACTGGACTTTTTTTGGTGTTAGTCTTTCTAGATTTAAACAATCACTAAAAAAGACCAGATCTTGTCTTGAGATAGTAAATTTTTTTGTCCTTGCCTTAATTTTCTTAAGTTGTATTTTATTAAATTAGCATAAAATATTTAGGCATTATAATTCATAAAAATACAAAGTGGAAGAAGCAAATAAATAGTGTTGTAAATAGAATGAGTAAATTTATTTATGTATTTATCAGATTAAGGAATATATTAACCATCGAAAAATTAAAATCAATTTACTTTTGCATTAGCCTAATCTATATTACAATACAGAAGAATCGCATCCGATGGTACAATATAAATACCCGATGGGGTGGTGCTTTTAAAACAAATATTTTACCGGTCGAAAATATACAAAAATTAAAAAGTTATTTTTAAAAAACCGTCTACTTTTTTCACTGCTCAATTATTAAAAAAAAAAAGGTTTTAGATATAAAATTGTTATATAAAAAGAATTGTTTGCTTCAAATACACAAAGACAAAATAAATAGTAGTGTTTCTACGTCACAAAACGTACGTACGCGACCTAGAACCGGTGGTAATATCTTAATTTCCAAATTAAAAACAACTACAGCGCAACATCATTATACTTACAGAGGAATATGAAATGAACAAAAAAATAAAAAGTACAGTCAGGGATTCAATATATTTGAGAAAGATGTGAAAAGTTACATTTATAATTCTTCTTTGTGTAGCACTGATTAAAAATACTGTTTATTTATATATTTTTTGTAATTTTCATATGTTATCCTAAAAGTATTAATAATTAAAAATAAAATAAACAAACTATTGTAAGACGTCAATCCCCATTATAAACACAAGAATTGGTTTTTTATACGTAATGGGAAACGTTTAGGTAAATATATGTATTAACTCATTATTAATGTAAAAATGGTATTTAGTAGTAATATTGTATACTTATATTGGTTATCTGAATAAAAAAAAATAAAATCAATTCTACCTGTATGTATTATGAGAAAATGTGTTTGCTATTGTTGAATGGACTAAATAAGTCCAAATAAATAAATAATTGATAAATAAATAAAATATATTATCGATCTTTGTTCTGTGCTGATAAAGAGTATTTTTAAATGAAGACCAAATACTTTCACAAGAATAATCTCTATAGAAGACCACAGAATTCCAAATAAGGAAACTTGGATTATTGGCAGACATCAAAAGACCTTTCTTTCCACTTGGACGGTGTTCGGCATTTTGTCGTGCTTATTATGTACAAGACTTGTATAGTATTATGCTCGGTTTAGATTCTCTAACTATTATGTGAGGATCTGACGGGATTAGTCGCCCGTAGTCTTTCTGGTAACTTCTTTTCTTTTGTTTAATTTTGTAGACGTAAGTATTTATTTCTGAATAAGTATGCGTAAGATGATTTTCATTGCTATATTTATAAAACGATTACATTTTTCCTATGAAAAAACACCGGTAAGCTGATTAACGAACTAAAATATTCGAAGAATCGATACTTTAAAAATGTCTTATTTCTCAATTCTACAATCTTAATAACAATATGGTATTGTTAGATAGTGATTATGCTAATATAAATAAAAACAGAACAATGATTAATTATCAAAAGTAATTTTAAAGAAACCCTCAACATTCAATACGGAAAATATATGTAAATTATTTAGAATTTATACTGTGGATACTATTTACAAAGTAATTTATTTACGTATTTTTATTACTATAATTAAAACGCAGTTCCATCAAGAAATGTCAGTAGAAAAACTCAATATATCACACAAATTCACAAAGAAGAAAAAATAAACGAGGTTGAGATGAATTAGTCAGATACCAAAATAATATACAAATTCCTAAATTCCACACAAGTCATGGTGAACATAGATTTATTTTCAAAAGAATAAAAATTTAGAACAATCTTCCCAATGAACTTAAAACTATTATATCACCAAATAAATTTTAAGGAAATTTAAAGATTTTTTTTGAAACCGAGTAAAAACAGCATTCCTATTTTAATTAGTATTAGTATGTATAAACAATTATTTTCAGTTTTTCTATTTATTTCGTTTATTTTAATTCTCGTGTGTATTTGAAATCATATCACTTCATATTACTCAATAACTATAACAATGTAGGTGAAGCACAAGAGATAGTATTTTTTTGGAATGTTGCAGTTTTAAGATTAACTAAATATATTAAAGTTTATTGTAGTGGAAAAAAAGATGTTTCATTTTATGTAACTATATTAATTCAAAATTCAAATTAATATGGATAAAATAATTATTTAAATTATTTTTGTCTGTATATATATATATTTATATTTTATACTGATATTCACAAAAAAAATTAGGTAATCATTGTTTTGAAAGGTGTTTTTTTCACTAGAATATTCCAGAGTCTCTGGGCGTGAGACTAATCATCTTACCTCCATGTAACAAAAATGACCAAGATACATTGCGATTGGTGTACCAATGCAGTGTCCTATGCACCATTGGGTGCGTAAATGGAATGATGATGTACTTGTATATTCAAATAGCGAAATTTAAATTACTCAGACGAATTTAAAACTTCAAAGCATTTTTTTCCAAAATATTTCATGAAAAGAGTGTACTTTTTTAAATTAAGTTTTTTATTTTATAAAATAGTTGTCGGCCTCGTAGAGTAATGGTCAGCGTTTTTGCATACCGTTCAAGAGGTCTCGAGTTCGATTCCCGACATGGTCGATATGATATATTTATTTAAAAGGGGTGCTTTCACTCTAGAATATTTCATGGTCCCTGGATTGGTACCTGGAGCGTAACACTGATCACCTTACCTTCATGTAACAAAAATGATCAAGTTACGCTGCTATTGGTGTACCGATGCAGGGCCCTAGGCACCATTAGATTCGGAAAGGGAATGATTTTGATGATTTGTATCAAGAGGATGTGCGAGATACGAGACAATTTTGGTGAAAGGGTATTTAAACATTGTTATTCTGTCACTCTCTCCCAAATGCCTCTCGGATACTATGCGAAAAAGATAATTGCATATTGGACTCATTTTGCATAGTTAAAAAAGACAAAATGCACGTACCGCTATCACGTTTTCTGCACTCCAAAACTGAACTGATTAGGTTATTTTTTTAAAGAAAGAGTGTTATAATAAAAATGTATGTGTTGGTTTTTTTTCCGTTTTTCAAAATTATTTATCATATTTGTTTACCGTACGGTCGAAGACGGGCGCTTTTTTGGGTTTTTGGATGGTCCAGCTCCCATAAGAAACAATTTATCAAAAATGCAAAACGATAGAGACACGTCAATGGTAACTATCTATGGCGTGTAAAAAAAACATCGTTCTAGTACCATATCCACAGTTCGAAGAAAAGTTAGTCCGCGTATCCTTGTAATCTAAATGGTTAAGAATTCGACTGTTATACTTTAAGTAATCGGGAAGATTTTCCGTAATGTAATAATTATTTTAAATTAACTTTGTTAGCTGAATATTATACGCATAATAGACAGGGCAAATAAAATTTAAGACATTTTCTTCTGTTAGGAACATCTTAACTTTACGCAAAGTAATTCTTTATTTGTCCAACAACTGTGTTCCTGTCTTTTTATTATGGAAAGTGTTCCTGTCGCTTTTCCTGTTTTGTGTACCTTGAACATTTACTTCCCGGTAATAAGAGCGCCGGATGTCTGGAAAATTTCAGAAATATTACGAAACAATTAAAATTATTTAAGGAGAGGTTTATTTTACATAAATAGGCACAGAAAATACAAAATATTTATCATTTACTAACGAATACGAATCTTTACTGTTATTAAATTTGTGAAGCTTTATACGTAAAAACACATTTTTGACATAGGTACATAATATTTTCAAACCCTTATATCAACAATAATAATAATAAATATTTATTAACCGTAATATATAATGCTGTACATACAAAAATAATAACAAGGGTATACACAGTTAAATGTCGGACTTATTTCTACTTGAAATTTCTTACAGACAACCCCTTCTTTCCTACTCATTTTTACCCCGTCCTCTTTTAATAGCATCGTTTAGATATTTACTTCATTTCTGTTTCTAAAAAAAACAATGTTTGGTTTTTTAATTAAAATACTTAGCTTACATACCTACAAGCGAATTGACAGCATTATTAAATCGCAAGCTACAAAGAAGAACAAGGAAGAAGATATTACCAGAGGAACTGCATACGTACCATTCGTGCAGAATGTTACTGACAGGATAGCCAAAGTGCTGAAGAAACGTAATATTAGAACAACGTTTGGGACTGTAGGAAAAATAAAGAACCATTTATTGAGCCCAAAAGATAAGAATCCCCTGAAAACGAAAGCTGTTTATGAACTAAGTTGCCAAGGATGTGTACATAGGACAAACAGGGCGCACAGCAAAGAAAAGGATTGACAAACACGAAAGAGCGTGTAAACTTGGGAACCCTGACAAATCTGGAATAGCGGAACACTTTATAGACACCGGACATTTTTTCGCATTTGACCCTCAAATTTTGCATAAACCCAGTAATTACAGTGCACGAATAATGAAAGAGGCAATTGTAATACACAGACTCCCAAGTAACATAAACAAAGACGACGGGCTGAAATTAAACTCAACGTGGTTCCCAGCACTACATGCTACAAAAATGAATAGAAATGTGCCTACTGCCGACTGCGACACGGTACAAATTACTAGTACTTAAAAACACACTTTTTTCTACAAAATACTCAGTTTACCTTGAAGATGGCTCCTGTAATGGTAGCCGAAACAAATCCAACACACACGGTATCAAAAAAAAGTCATGGTTTCTTTAAAAATAAACTACCTTGCAACGTGACAAATTGACGTGACCACGTGTTTACAATAACCAACAAATTATAGCGTTGTAATGTTGTTGTGGCGACTGGAAACAGGTTTCCGGTTTCGACGTTTAGCCTGATTTAACATTTAGCGGGAACAAATCATTTGCTTTTATAACTGTACGGGTTTAACTTTTAAATATCAAAATCACTCCCCGACCTGATCTCGTGACCTAGCGGATGGTCTAATTTGAAAGTTTCAGTTGGGGTTTTCAAAAAAATTTACCTTTTTAAAAGTCACAGCGATAATAATACGACATTAATTATTTTAATTTCTTTAGATAGTTAGTTTTGAAAAAATATTGTTTAAAAACCACTGACCTAACCCTACGTATTCTTATTATTTTAAACACGCAACAAAGTTTTATTTAATTATTTATTGACAATTCTTGATGGAATTCCATTGTTATGATGTAATAACTTATATTTACGTAAAAGTTATTCATTTAAAAATACTTGGTACACTTCCACTTATTTATTTTACCAATTAGCGCTTTCACCCTCTAATGGGCATTTTCAAACTAGTGAATATTGTACAGTGTAAGGGTAATTTATTTAAAACTAAATATTATCTTAAGTGTAGGTACATTTAAAAATAAGTTGAAAAAGATGCAATACGCAATATTTAAATGGAACAGAGTGAGACAAATTATTGAAACATGTGTTGGCGGTGTACTTTCAGAGAAGATTATATTATATGAAAAACGTTTATTGTTTTATTACAATGTACAGGGTCCAACTAAGGGGGCTAATAAGGGTGAGTTTTTGAATTCTATCTGCTGATTTATTAAAATTCTATCGGTATTATTTTTTATCCTATTTATTTCTAAAATTTCCAATCTATCTAACTTTTGACCTATATGTCCTACAAGTAAAATTTTTATGTTTTTTGATTTGTCAAAATTATGTTTTAATTCATTTAAATGTGATGCATGGTTTGATATATCGTTATTTAATCTATGTGAAGCTAAATGTTCTTTCATTCTATATTTAATTGCTCTCACGCTTTGTCCTAAATATGAACCAGGACAAGTACATGTTTTATTTATTTATTATCATTATATTACATACACAAAATTATAATTTATGTAAAGTTGCTTTGACTGTCTAACTAGGGCTATTTACCCCGTTCTAAAACAGTCAAAAAAATATAAAAAAACAGTAATATATTTATAGAAACAGTAATAAAGATACAGGACAAAGTGAAAAACAAAGTAAAAAATTGAGTAAAAACATGGTAAAAAATGTAGTAAAAACATAGTAAAATTGTAGTAAAAACCTAGTAAAATTGTAGTAAAAACATTGTAAAATTGTAGTAAAAACATAGTAAAAATGTAGTAAAAACATAGTAAAAAATGTAGTAAAAAAACGTAACAAAAAAAATAAATTATAAAAACAAAGTAATAAATGTTAATTCATATATTCCGCTTTTTTCAAATTTGTCGACCTGATCTTTACTATTTATTAATTTTTGGCCCAAAGATTCTCTGTTCCATTGAAATATTGCGTTTTATATATTTTTCAACTTATTTTTAAATGTACCTACACTTAAGATAATATTTAGTTATATATAAATTACCCTTACACAGTATAATGTTCACCAGTCTGAATATGCCCATTGGAGGGTGAAAGCGCTAATTGGTTAAATAAATAAGTGGAAGTGTACCAAGTATTTTAAAATTAATAACTTATAGGTAAATATAAGTTATTACATCAACACAACAGTATTTGTTCTGCTGGAATAGTAAGAAATCTCCGTAGTTCGGGTATGTTTATATACCAGCTATAAAGACTCTTGATGTACAATTAACAGTAGTTATTATATTCCCAGTTATTTGAAGTGGCCATTAAATGGTTTCTGTGTAAGTAGAACAAGGAAAGGCTTCTTCTTGAAAGCTTATAAGTCTTGTTCAAAGAGAAAATCACCACCAGTTCCACACAAACTGTATTTACACTTCACGGACTAAAGAATACTTTTCATAGATCCTCTTGGGAGTGGAACAAAGCTGGAATTACTTGGTAAAAGAGAAATATTATATTTCTATAGGGATTGGTATACCCGCCATTTTTATTACTTTTATATTTTATTTGAAATACAAACATATGTACAGGTTACGATGC
The DNA here is from genome assembly GCF_059751315.1 of Micrasema longulum. Classification (NCBI taxonomy): domain Eukaryota; kingdom Metazoa; phylum Arthropoda; class Insecta; order Trichoptera; family Brachycentridae; genus Micrasema; species Micrasema longulum. The sequence goes on along the minus strand of NW_028277315.1, from coordinate 1,216,794 downwards.
TTGTACTTAGAGAAACTGATTATTAATATTAGAAGCTAACAGAAGTTATGTCCGTTTTATTCCAAAGAAGAGAACAAGAGGACGCAACAAAAAAAATAAAGCCGATGAAGATTCTGTTATTTATTTATTTAACACTTCATAAATGATTTTTCAGGGCCTGACCGCGAAACTATAGAGGAACTTATATGTAGTTATTGTCCGGAATTCATTTTAATTTTTGTTGGTATCTTGAGTTTATGTACTAATTCTGTGTTTCTCAGCGATTTTATATCCGCTCGTATCAGCAGTTGTATGGTATAATTAAATGGAATGTTTTGATAATCAATTAATTACCTTGAAGTCCCACAAGCGTAAAATTTCATTTAATTTGATGATGAAAATAAAAGAACAAAAAATAAGACAAAACCATTTAACTTTCTGTAAAAAAATATCTAGATATCCTGCATTTGGAGTGCCATTACTTGGTTCCGGAAAGAGAAATGATTATGAACCACGTGAAAAGAGGGGTAAAATATTAAAAATGTTTTCATCAAAATAATAATGAAATTATTCCACGAACGCCACCCCATTACGAAATTCTATTTGCGAATGGAATAACATCCCCCGATGTTTATGACGCCATATTGTATAAAATGCGACAGGATGTCATGTTATCTTTAAAATTCAGAAATTATTTTATTTTTCCCAAAATATCGTGCGTGGATTTGACATAAGTACCAACCTAAATCAAAATGGCGCTTGAAAGCGAAATGGCTTCAACCCTTCCGGGTCTAAAGGGGCATCTAGTATCTAAGGTCTCCCGGGTACCATATTTTCAATAACGTTTTGTCAATCATCATATTGATTTAATTTTTTCTATAATCCTACCCCATATTGTAAAAAAAGGAATCAAAATTATCAAAACATTTTTGTGCAGAATAGATTCAATAATAATTCGATTTTGTAATTGCTTTTCTCCCACCTTTTTTTATATTTATTTAAATTTAAAACATATTGCATGTAATTTTAAATAATATTCCAAAGAAATTTTCGTAAGAAACTTATTTAAGGACATGCAAATAACAATATTTATTTGCAGACGTGTTTATATTTTAAACTATAACATTATTTACAAAAGCAGAATAAAATTATAATACACTACAAATAAAAAGGGAATCAACAAGTTTCAAAAAATTACAAAATAAACGTAAAACAAGGTATGGAAATGAAGTCCAAATGATATATGCATAACACAATCTATAAAAGCAAAAAAAAACAAAAAATATAAAAAGTTAAAAAATTACATGTGTGTATATAATTTACAAGCTGAAGGAGTATGAGTGTGCAAATGTTAAAAAATTACATCAATGAAAAAGTTTTTAAAATCAACAAAATAAATTACAAAATAATTACAGGTTAAAAAAGTATCAAGAGCGTATTATAATTTCATAAACATAATACAAGCTAAAAAAGTATGGAAAAGCATAAAAAATATTTCAATAGTATTAAAAATTACATCTACAAGCAAAAACGGTAAAATATTAAAAGTTATATGTTCAAGATGCGCATTTTCTGAATCAACTAACATTATTTATTCTAAGTACTTCTGGAAAAAATAATTCTTTAATTCGCACGTCCTATTTCTGTATTTTGAAATCGGTACTTAAAATTTTTGTAGCAATTTATAAAATTCCTTGAAACCTTTGTAATGCAAAAATCTAGTACTTAACTTCGTAGACAGATCCAATATAAATATATTTTTATGATCGAGTACTGTACTGATGGATGTCTCTATTGAAAGCGGGCTTTATGTTACTGTGCATTGAGTCGAGATTTGTATTAATGATAGTGCTAGTTATCTCGTAATAGGAAAGCATGATTTTTACACAATATTATTTTGGTATGTATATATATTTACATATTTATACACACACAATTCTGGGTTTTTTATCCCAAGGGGGAGTAGGTATATTATTATTTATATCACTACAGAGATGGGTAGAATTTTTGTTTCAAGATTATGGATATTCGAGCGTTTACAGGGCTTATGACCTGTCATAGGTTGGGTTCAAGTGGCCACTTTTATGTAGAATTCTACAACATTCCCCATTCCGCTTATTAGCGAATATCCATATCGGTGACATTTTTGGTTTTAGTATATATGTCATGAAACAGGGAAAGCTTTCGCTAGCGCGTTTGGAGCGCCATCTATGTATTTGATATTGAGGTTAAGTATGATTTTTGTTCCAATATAAATGTCCCTTACATGAGTATCATACGGTAGGTGAAACATATTTTTGATCGCTCTATTCTGAATAACCTGCACCTCCGAAATTTTGCGGTTAGTTGCAAAACCCCAAACGCAGCATAGGTATGATAAATGCGAATGGACCAAAGAAAAACAGATTGCTGGAAGCAGCGAAACTGGAAGCATTCTCTGAAATCTGTACAGTATTCCAGCTACCGGGAAAATATCTCCCTTCACGTGCTCAACATGTTCATTCCAAGTAAGCTGCGAGTCCACTAACAGTCCCACAAACATTACAATTCTTCGTTCCACAGTTTAAAATCTTTGATACGTTGGTCAGTTTGCACGTGTGGTTCTTGTTATTTGGTCGCTTATTTCCAGCAATAACCACCAAAATCTGGATTTCGTGCGTTTGATTCTTCACTGACTTGCGTGACTTTAGATCAGTGTTGTTCAACATGTAGCAGCGAGAGTAACGCGATGTGGCATAGCATCTTTTCGCAACACATTTTTTTTAAATCTGAATTTCGCAGAAAACTGTTTTATAAACACTATGGTGAATATCATAATGACGTAATTTCTTTTTTTATTTCGTATTTATAGTATTTAAGCTGGGGTATTCCTGATACCCCGTTCAGGAACTCACGGATTTTTTTCACGCTTAGGTTCTGAAAAGTTAAGTACGGACCATAGGTTTTAGAAAAAAAAGGTTGTGCATGTTGTTTTTACTAGTAAAGGCATATACTTTTTGTCTGTGTTACGCGGATAAATAACACAGTTCATCATCATCATCAACCTCTTATCCGCACCCAGTTGTATATTGGTACAATAAATGCAGTATGACTTGATTATATATTACATCAAGATATGGTGATCAGTCTTCTGCTTCGAGTGAAATAATTCAGTGAAAACCACCTTCAAACAAATATTTTATGTTTTTTTTAGAATCACACCCTCCAGCAAGATGTGACCCACTGCGACCCTACTGACAATTTGTACCCCTTTCATTTCTTAAGTTAATTAATATAACATTGCACATGTTCAGATATGTTAAAAGATGTCCAAATATGATACGTCGGTTTTTTCGGCATATTGAGTTATACTCGTATATTTACATGTCATCCGATTATTCAGTTTTTTTTTGCATTTTCTTTAATCACGTAGCAGTGAAAAAAATCTTGAATTAACAAATCGCTAGCCCGAAGTAACACTGAAGTAAACTCCGAAATTCCGATTTTGAAATACGCATGCAGATATATTAATCAGTAAGATAAATGAATGTTTTCAAATAATAAAATATTGAATTTGTATCGTTTATCTATGTGAAAATATAGTATTCATGATCTTCTTCAAATAATTGAGTTTAGTCAGATCCTTTGCACTACTCAAAGTCCAATTATCTCAGAATGGGTTCTTCAGAGATTTCTAGCAATGCATCTATTGACAATATAATGAGGCTTGTAAACTAAAATTCCGATTTTTCAGAGCCCATGAAACTTTCCTTCAAAATATTATGTATTATATTTTGACATCTTTCAACGGAACTAATATTTACACTTATTTTAATAACTTTACACTAATTTATATATCAACATTATTACAATATACGTGAGCAAAGTTCTATGCGATACATATTTTTTGGAAGTTCTTTATATTTTCCTTATGTTTTTATTTCTTATTACTTTGTATCATTAACATCTACGTTGCACGTTTCATAAGCATCTAACTTCCAACCCAACCTCTATGGAATTAGACACCATTTTGTTATCCTCTATTTTGGTTAACAAAGATTGTACTTTGTACTTTCCACGCGGTGAATAATGGCGGCACGACATTTTGTTTAATTAATTTATCCTCCGCTGAGAAATTTTAATCTTGGTCAAACTTAATGGCACTATAACGGGAATATTCTAAACAACGCAATTTTTCCAACCAACCAACGCAACGTAAGGAAATGTTTTAAAGCGTTGAGTAAGGTGATTCTGTTTGAAATTGCATGTAAAAACCCAAAACTATTTTAGGGAAAAAACCACTGATAAAATTGCTTTAACCCAGAATTATTTATTGATTCTTGATTTATATATTATACGTTTGCTTTTTAATGTTTATTTTTAATAATCACGAATACACTTAAAAAGATGGCTTAAAATACGTTCTATTTTATTTTATTTTCCTCTAGCGTATAACGGTTAAATGAATGCTAAATAAAAAAAATGTGTTTGATGGGCATGGTAATAAAATACTTAACAGTATAGCTGCATTTTTGTTCATTTTACGATTCATGTTTTAAAAAATTCTCTTTGTATGTCTGCTCAAAACATAAATAAAAAACGTTGTGCCTATTAAACTTTTGTTTTAATAAAATAAGTATGCCTATTTGTGTCATTCTTTCAGTGGCACAAATAGTACAAGTAGACTAATTTTTATCATTCATTGAGTGGTGCAAATAGTATAAGTTAGTTCTTGTAGTAGTAGACTCATTTCTGCCCCATATGAAATGGTTCAAGTTATATATCTGGAATGTTTTAAAAATTACTCTACAGATTAAATAACCTGTTAATTATAACCCATATCGCAAAATATGAGTTCTGTAGCTAAATAATTGGGTTTATAGTAAAGTTTTTTTTGCTCTCCTGAAAAGTTACACTTATGCAATAATTTATACTGTTAAGTCGCCCATCAAAGATAAGGTTTTATGTGAAAATTCAGTCCGACGTAATTTTTTTTTTTTGCGTATTAAGTAGAAAAAAGGTTTTTTTTCTTTGATCATAAGAATAATGTTACCTAATTTTATAAATATCTTACTTTTTATTTGAGAACTTTTTAGGATTAATAAATTCGTTAAGGTAAAAAATATTATCAAGAAAGGGTATTCTGAACATTTTATACTCTTGTGCAAAAAAATAAATAAATACATTACACTCCATAATACATCACCATGAAATTTTAATAAATACTTCAATAGTTATGATGATGTAAACGATATGAGTTATTAATAAAGAAGAAAAATACTTTATTTAGTTTTGATAGCGTTTATTTATAATTTTTCCACTGGTGATCATTGAGATATAATATATACAGACCACACTTCATACAAATCCGAGCTCAAAAATCGTCTCCAAAGGAAAGGAAATAATCAGCAGCGGAGGGAGCAAATGTCGTCACGTCATATCACGTCGACTTTGGCAAGCAAAATAAGTAGTTCAGTAAAATGCACGGACTATTTACATCGGTCTACTGTAAGTTCTTTTCAGTATGTCACTCCCTTCCGCATACGCGTCACCTTTGTTTGGTCATTTCACTAAACGCCCGAATTACTGAGCAGGACAGAGACTGGAGATAACTTACGAATAATAAGTACTGGTAACATATTAACCTTTCCCTTACTGTCCTAAAAACATCCGCGCGTTACGGTGCTGTGTAGTCACTACACATGCAAAAAATTAGAGATTTTAAATCGTAAAAGTGTAATATTCATCGGCAATTGCTTAAAATATTTATAGTTGAAGTCAAAAGTGATGATATTTTTAATCTAATTGCTAAAACATAAAAAAAACACTAACCCATGCTTTCAGTGTGCGCAAAAGAACCGCTCCCAACGAAAGTCAGGTAGCTACAAACGCAGCTAACAGGCATTTGGGAGAAGCATAAGAAATTTAGCTGTTTGCACGTGTGACACATAAAAATTGTCTTTTTCGCTCCCAAATATATCCGTATTATCGAGAATGAGACGTAAAGAGTGTGCAAGACAATTATATATTAGGATTACTATTTTACTACGAACGCAACATGTGACACATTGGTAAACATTATATTGTATTGGTGATATCTCTGATTTTTGATAAAACAAGTATTGATTAAGAAAAGAACATTACGTACCGGTAAAAGATTATACCATCGCTTTTCCAGATCGATTTGTGCAGTATTTTAGCGTACATATGGGCATTTTAGTAATTGCGAGGAAAAAAGTAGCCGGAGACTGCTCGCAACAGACTTAAATCCGTTCTATCAAACATATACCAATTGGCCGCAGGTTGAGGGACCATATTTCGAACGCTTATGCTTACTCTAGTTATATACCTCAATGCTGGTGATCGGGTTTTGTCATCACTTACATCTTCGGGTGAGTGCCAGTTCAGTCTATTAAAAATGTAAAACAATTCTAATATCTTTTTAGATCTAAAAATATTCGCCTTTGTCATTTAGTTTGAGACAAAAATTTGGATACAAAGGATCGTTTCAAAATAAATCTGAAAATCAGATATTGTAGACTGTACATATACAGATCTGTATATGTACAGTCTATGTTTTTCGGGTATAAAAATAAATTTAAAATTGCGTATCTCGTACCTTCAGTACTTAGATCAGAGGCAAATAAGTAATACCATCTATTTTTCAAGTTCTATTAAGATTTCAGTTTCATTTATGGGTTTTTCATATACGGTCTTGTATAATTTTAAATGAGAACGGGAATTTTATGTGGAAAAAGACGTTTAAATCTGGAATATGATGAAGATAAAAACGTCATACCCTTAAAGGCCCATTTAAAATTTATAATGAATTTCATATCTTGAAGAAACTGGCGGCATCTTATTTTATATTTTATGAGCTTGCGAGTCCGGTGATTTGTTTGTTGTCATTGCCTTACCTCACCAGGGCACTGCATCGGTACACCAACCGTAGCGCACCTTCTTCTTCTTTGTTTTTTTGTGGCCTTTTCACCTCTCAACTCGGGTGTTCTGGCCAGTGTCGAGTTTTTTTTGTTTTTTCGTTTATTTATATATTTACACATGTATTAGTAATATAATAGAGATTGAAACAGGTCGAAGAATTTGTATATCTGGGTAGTATGTTTACTAGATATGGAAATATGGACAAGGATATTGAAAGGAGGGTTAGTGCCGGTAACAGAGTTAATGGTGCCTTAAAGTCTGTCGTAGCAAATAAGTGTCTATCGCAAGAGGCTAAATTAGCAGTTCATAATGGAGTTCTGGTACCAACCCTAATGTATGGAAGCGAAGCATGGAGTTGGAAAAAAAGGGACGAAAGTAGACTGAATGCTGTTGAAATGCGATCCCTCAGGCGAATGTGCGGAAAAAACAATGTATGATAGGTGCCCTAATGTCGAAATTAGAGCAGAATGCAAGGCTGAGTTAAGCATTATCGACAAAATTAAGAAAGGTCTTTTGCGATGGTTCGGTCATGTGGAGCGAATGAATGATGAAAGAACGGCTAAAAAGATTTATGATGCGAATGTGTCTGGTTGTAGAAGTCGAGGAAGGCCGAGAAAGACATGGCATGATCAAGTACAACAAATTCTTGAAAGTGGTCATGTGAAAAGTCGGAATAATCGACGTGCGTGCATGAGAAGATGTATGAATGTGAAGGAAGCAAAGGAAGTGTGCCAGGACAGAGTGGTGTGGCGTTCTATCCTCTCTGCCTACCCCTCCGGGGAAATGGCGTGATGGTTAGTTAGTTAGTTAGTTAGTTAGTAATATATTCAGGTTAGCAAGTAAGTAAGTATTCAATAATTTGTTTCGTTTTTGGGTGATACTTTATTGTTATTACCTTATACTTAAATTATTTTAATTTAAACACTTTTATTTCCATAATATATAAAATCATGATTTACAACCCCTGCTTGCACTTTTATATAACATAGAAATTTGTTTATTCTCCCGTCAGTCTGACGATGTTGGTCACGACGAAACCCGGTCATTGGTAAAAATTTATAAATAAAAGTGAAATAAAACTATATACGTATTTTATTATTATAATTAAAAATGCAGCTCCACCAAGAAGTGTCGGTAGAAAAACTATAATATAATAATTAATTTCTGCATACCTATATGATTTATATTTTAAAACGCACAGTAAAAGAACAAAAACATAACATGAACTATACGTTTGTGAAGCAGGTGATTCAATATAATATTGTTGGTTAAAATAAACAAATAATAAATATTTGAAGACATGAATGGATAAAGGCGTAATGTCGCAATTTTTTTGAAATGTACTTTATTACATAAATGAAGATTTTAAGTACAGCCCTTTCACATAAAACCAACAACTCCATTTTGAATACTTATTGAAGTAGCAGAAAAACGATTTTGAGAACAAATGAAGGGGTTATTTTACCAGATAAAAATGTTGCAACACAGAAGGAAAACATTTTCGAGAAAGGAATAAGAGAAATTTACATCGAAATAACTCCCTACGAAGGATATCCAGCCTGTCTACAAACATTTGGACATATTCAAAACATTGTTGAGTAATACTGGTGTTCAAATCTTTAACTTCAGCTGTCTATGCTTTTTGTTTTTGTCACATAACACCTTTATCCACTCATGTCTTCATTTCATGACAACTATGCCGGGAGTCGATCCCGAGATCACCATTTATAGTAGATGATATTTTCTAAATTTTATTAAAAAATGCTGTTTTATTATTTATTTGTTTATAACATTGTACATACATTTATAAGAAACAGAGACACAGTGTATCGTGGCACAATCAGGAATGGCTCATGCCTCTAAACTTGCTTTATGTTTACCTTAAATAAGAAAGGAATATGAAAGTTAAGGTATTTACACGGCTCATTGTTTTTATTCATATCGATGCCGTATTCCTCAGTTTTGATATCATTGTTTGACTAATTGTAATGTTGATTGCAGCGTGGAGTGTGCACAGGAGCGTGCACCGTAACGCGGGAGGGCGTCGCGGCGGCGCGTGCTGGTCGCGTGCTCTGTGGTGCATCGCGTGCTCGCTCCAACTATCTCTGCTGTTCCTGGCCGTCAGGACCGCAGTCAATCGACAGCACCATGGAGAAGAGTATGTATCCTGAAGAAATGTCTTAGTAAAATGCTCTTATAGATGCTTGGCAATCGAGATGGGAATCATCCCCTGCACGGGGGGTAACTTTTCTGTTTCCCCCTCAATCCGTCAGCGCATAAAGTCAATTTGGGTTTTTTTTAATAATAAAGTGGCGTCCGTCTACTCCCAACTGAAGAAATGTCTCAATTGGATATACTTTTTAAAATTAAAATGCTCTTCTTTATGCGTGGCAATCGCTATGGGAATCTTCCATTTCCTTTCAGTCAGCGCTTAAAATCTTTCTGAGATATCCCTGATCTCTGGACTACGCAATTTTATCGGATCGTGGTTAATTTTTTTATATTTTTTATATTGTTGATTCATCTTCATTCTGCTGAGGATAAACTAATCAGTCTTCTGAACACATCCTTTGGTCTTATCCCTTTCCCCCTGTCTATGATTACCAAATGGAGCTTATTTTATTTTTTTTTTATTTATTATGATTCACAAACAATAAACAATACATACGACATTGATAAAAATCACAATTTGTTATGTTTAGATAATGTTCATTAATTATGTGTGAACACAGCATGCACAAATAAAGAGATAAAAAATGTTCATGATTTACTTTTTTCAAACTGGCTTAATTGAATTATATGATTTTTATGAAAGTCATTACAATAAATTATTACTAACTGGTTATTACAAATTATTTTACCTAACATAAGTGACTAATTGATTTTATACATTTTTATTTTTATTATTCGTTATAGACAGGCAGCCGTTGCTGATGCGCCTATATTTTGTGTACTGCTTTTTGTCTGCGTTCTTTTTCATTAAAAAAAGCATTCAAACGGTTTTTGAACTGACTGACCAAAATGGAATGGACAACTAGGCTTGACAATTTATTCCAGTCTGACACTACCCTGCTGGGAAGGATGTTTTTCTGGGGATAAAGGTGGAATTGAGAACGATAGATCTTCCAGTTATGACCCAGTAAACTTTTGTTTTACATCTCATGCAGGGTTCAGTCATTGTAATTATTGAGTATCTTATACGTTTCTATCAAGTTTATTTCTAATCAAATTTTTTCTCGCTTCTCTCCGTGGCCCTGTCTTAAGTACGGTCGGATATAAATATAAATAGAAAATAACACAAGGACACATCGAAAACGATGACATCTCGCTGACAAGAGTAACTGACCTGCACAATCACAACACGAGAAGATCACAACACTACCTCATACAAAAAGGCAAAACAAGAAAAAGCCAAACCCGACTTATAAACAACTAGCGGACCCGACAGACGTTGTCCTGCCCGAACGTTGGTTTGCCAGTTATTATCTTGGAAAAAGACTTTTCATTAATAAGTAGGTACCTAGGTAGTTGTTTGTGATTAAATTCAAAAACTAAAAATGATTAATATTCAAATATTGAATTTAAGTAGGTACTTGGGTACTTGTTCATGGTTGAATTCCAAAACATAAAATAAATATTTTTTCATATATGGCATTTTTTTGCAAACGTCAAACTCCGGTCTTCTTACCAACAGACGTGTGTACTTATGTAGGAATACGATATTTTTAATGTATTGAAATTAATATTATTTTAGTATTACCAAAAATCCAGTAAAAATAAATAAATGGGTAGAAATTATAAGGAATTTAAGGAAAGAATCTGATTGGAATCCACAAAAAACAAATGTTGTTTGTAAACATTTAAAAACATTTTTTTTATACACAAAAAAACAACATCTTTCTATTTTTTTGTAAATGCATTCTCTTCGAATACAACCCAGGTAGATCGACGAATAAAACATCTATGCTCCTTACTTCTTTTTTACATATAAGATTGATTTTAATATCTACGAACACGCACAGCGCAAAGATCTATATTTCTCTGAAAATCGCACGTAAATCGGTTAAGCCGTTTAGAAGGAATTCAGTGACATCACGCATACAGAGGAATGATACTTATAAACATAGACTAAAAATATTCAATGACTGACAACACAATATTAAAACAGCGACTTTCTAAAATTTCTAAAATTAACTAAAAAGTATCATAAAAACCAACAAATATTGCTGAAGATGTATAATTTAAACCATAAGGTTTCTTTATTAAATAATAAATAAAATAAAATATTTCACAAAGTAAATGCTGAAATAATAAATAGTGTTATCGTTTCGGTGATTCCAGCCACACCAGCAACACGTCCCTCGCTGTAGCCGGCGTGCAGGGTGTTCTATCCTCTTGCGCCCTGTCCGCCTGTTTAGCAGCCGGCAGGGTACGCTGTGTCTATGGCAGGGCCCCACCCCTACCACCCTTGCGGAACAACAACTGCCCGAGGTCTACATCACATACCGCCGTGTCAATGGTATGTATAAGTATTTTTGACTTTCCGACTACATACTTAAGACGAATTTTTTTAAGTCATTATCAAATTGAGGGAATTCAAAAGCTCACCATCCACCCGCATAGAGAAAAATTAACTCAATTATTCCTAAGGAATACAAACTCTATGGTGGTTAATGAGGAGTAACGTCACCCCCAGCTCTCCGATCCCCTTAATGCCTCTGTTTTTTTATTCATAAACAAAATACACCAAGTTTTCGAACAACTGATATATTTTTTCTTTTTTTTTTCTCTGAATTTTACAATCGGTAAACATAAGTCGTGGTGAATTGGTCAGCGCATTTGGCTACCATGCAAGAGGTCTCGGGTTTGATTCCCGACATGGTTGATATGAAATATTGTTTAAAAGGGTATTTTCGCACTAGAATATTGCATAGTCCCTGGACTGGTATTTAAAACGTAAGACTGATCATCTTACTTTCATGTAACAAAAATTATCAAGATACGCGGCGATTGATGTACCAATGCAGTGCCCTATGCACCATTAGGTGCGGAAAGGGAATGATGGTGATCCATAAGTTACAAATACAAAAAAAAATATTTCAGTACACAAAAAAAATCCCCCAGGGCATGGGTGTGTGTGGATATACATTTTATTTTATATTTAAATAAAGTCTACTGGAAGAAAACGATAGATATAAAAAAGTTTAAAAATGAGTGCTTATATTTTAACACAATTATTTTGTCACTAAAAATGACAAAATTATAACAAAAGTCAATTCTATTCATTAAAAAAAGAAGGTGGTTAAATCTGCCTTTTTTATCCATAATTTAACAAATTTTAATAGAAACAAATTCAAATAATTATTCTCTAGCATATTGTCCTTATGAAATTTATTGAACACATTCTAATCACAATACTAATTATTCAATAAATTAACTAATGAGGAAGTTCAATACTACGGGAATTGGATACAAAAGATGTATTTTTACATGTGGTAAAAATTAAAACATTTAATTGTACAGTGAAGTTTATCGAAATGAAAAAATAATTAAAATGAACTCTTTTGAACTACGTCACAAGTTCTTCCGAATCAAACAATAAAAAAATATTGTGACAGATTTTCGTTTTCTCGGAAACCGCTCACCAATTACAAAGCAGAACTCAGCAACAAGAACTTGTGTGCGTCACGGGAGGGTAATTTCAAAATTTTGATTGGCTATTAACAAATAAAAATATATTTAAAAAACACTGAACTTTGTCATTAAGATAGGATTACATATTTCTCGCGTGTTGTGGAGTTGGGGAGCCAAACGGCGCGTATCGCTTCTATAGATATTGTGTGGGCAGAATTATATCGCTCTAGTCTGTTGTGTCGCGGCGCCTCGACACAACACACGAGTGCATAGATTTTCACATGCATTGTTGCCAATAAATGAGATGTGTTTTGGGTAAACTCATGTGCCTATGATTAAATTGTCTCAACCTTCACTTCACACTTTTTTTTACGGGCAAAAATGGTTTCATTTTCGTTTTGAACACTACACAGACCTTGTTTTCTCACGTGCCGAATGTACAATTTCTGAGGCAGTAAAGGAAATAATAACAGAACAACACAAGTGGGAATTGGATTAATCATACATTTATATCTCTTTTATAGGTCCCGATGACGTGCAATTACAGCTATCCAGCCGCACCCAGCGATGCCAATAAATGTGCCGACACTCTTAGTTCGGAAAACGAAATGATAGAAATAAGCTTAGGGGATAAACCAAGCGGAGACCGCGAGCTTTCTCCCGGAGTCAAAAGCGTTCAACCACAGGATCCTCTAGGAAAACTCGCCACGTACCAAGAAGAATTATTTCCTCCGAACGCCTGTGAACGAGATTCTAGCACTAAAAACAATGGAACTTCCCCATTCAAAGAGAAAAAGAGTGAAAATATACAAGCCGATAAAGATCATGTTATTCAAAAGGCAGTTAATAGTGTTGACTTTAGCAAAAATGTTAATTACATTGAAAACTCTAATATTAACAATACACATACTAAAATTAACAAAATCTTAATGTAAATACAATAATTGGATAATTCGCGTTATTTTTTTTTCATTTAAAAGAAACAGTATGCAAATAAAATACTCTGCCATTCTAACACTGCAAATAATTTCGAATATTTCACAACTTTTTTTTTTTAAACCAGCACAGTCATAGTAATAAACAATACATAAAAAATAACAATAAATATCAAAACCAGTTATGGGTTTCATATAGGAACAAAAATATCTTAAAAAGACAAAACGAACAGTTCGCTTAAGGTGAAAGGAAATGGGATGGGAAAATAGGGAAGGAAGAGAAAAAGAAGACATAGTAAGTAAATGTAAAACAATAAAAAAAAATAAAAAAATGTATTTAAATGTACACATACAACATACATACATACATACATGCAGAATGTTTATTAAACCCTGTCACATCCGAAACCACGATGAACAGTATGAGCAAGAAGACATATTGGCACAATAAAGTTTTTAAAAATAAAATATCAAAAAAATCAAATGGTTGCTTACTTCTGGAGGGGAGAAACGAGGAGGGGGGAGGGGGGAGTCTGATACTGCGATGCACTCCCCTCACTTTTCCTCTGCAGGGTAAACAACCATCTGTTTTTTTTTAAATATATTATATTTTTTTAAAAAAATAGTTCTAAATATTTTTTTTAATATGCTAATATGTCTTCTTCCCCATACTAATCATTGTGGTTTCGGATGTGACAGGGTTTAAAGAACACCCTGTATACATACACACACATCCATATATATATATACATGCAATATACATACATGTACATTCATACATACACATACGTACATACACATACATACATATACACACGTGAACATGCATAAATATATATATATATATATATATACACATACATACACACATGAACATATCCACAAACCAATTCACATACATACGCGTACATATACAAAATTTATAATAAAATAATGAACACTAATAAGTAAAACGATAAAAAAAAGTAACTAAAACTGTTGCTTTTATGACGTCTCTATCGTAATTTTCATATATTTTTTAAAACGGTATTTTTTTTCGTTAAAAAGATCTATCTAAAATTTTTATCGTATAACGAGCATACTCGTACAACGTAACTTTGATGTATATTATCAGGTGTTTACATAAGTTAAGAGAATAAATGTAAATTGTCTTTTGTATGCTGATGATGCCGTGCTTCTTGCAACAACAAAGAGGAACTGCAATTTTTGGTAACAAAGGTCTACGATGTATGCAAGGTAAGCGATTTGCTGATAAATGTCGATAAATCGAATATGATGGTTTTTGAAAGATATTAAAGTATCACTAAATGTGAAATAACTATGAATGGGTTGTACTAAAACGGGTAGAGGAATTTGTATATCTGGGAAGTATCTATATTATTTATATTACAAAACGCACAATGAAAATAACAAAAACCTAACATAAGCTATACACTTGTGGAGCAGTTGATTCAATATTGGTTTGGGCGAATGAGACAATCAATATTACTTCTACCTAGCTCCACTATCCATTTTTTTATAGCCTTTTTAAACATTTTCTTGTTACTAATTGTTTTAATAGATAGTGGAAATTGAATTATTATTAAAATCAAGACAGACAAGAGAAATCATAATCGGGTTGTGGTCCACGGACCAAAGGTCTGTGGTTCGAATCCCACTCTACCACAACTTGATTCCATTTTCTAATAGTGAGTTATTTACAACTCGTTGAAAATGGCCCTCAATATTAAATATATGGGTAAATCATATGAATACAAATGTTTATTTTTTCTAAAATAAAATAATATGAAATTGTGTACCTACATCAATGACGTATAATATAATTAAAAATACACGTTAGCAGTGTGAAAAAAATGGCATTTTAGTAAGTGGGCAATGAATAGTTTTTTTTTCCAAATTATTGAGGGCAACGCAATATTTGCTATATCTTAGATATACTTAGTATAGGAAAAACGTGTTTATTTATTAAACCTCATTAACCTACACCACGCTCAACTACATACGCTCCGAGACTTGACTTGGAGATTTTCTGATTGATGGATGATTCAGGGGCGGTATTCTGAACGCTATCGTGGGCGCGGGCGTAGTGAACGCTTTTGAAGCGCGTATTTACGTACTTAATACGCGCTAGCGAAGCGTTCTCTAAGCCTGCGGTATCATTCAGAATACCAGCCCAGGTGATTAAAATTTATGCACTAAACTAAATGTGAAACGTGTTTTTTTTTCTCTCTTGATTGGTAAAAAATTTACTCTTCTATAGTTTCTCACATAGTGTCCATGCGGCTCGACTGTGGAATCATCTCCCATCCACCATCAAAGATGTAACTACATTATTTCTGTTTATCACGTCTGAAGAAACATCTCCTTTCTCTTCCTTAATATCTCCTCCTTTCCTTTTTCCTCTTTTTTCCTTTTTCCCATTGAGTAATAAGTTTGATTAAAGACAATATATAAACAAATACGTTTATTTCTATTTTTATTTATTTTTTATTTTTAAATATATTTTTTTTCTATTGAATATGTTCTGTAACTTGAATTATAAAAATAAAACTTTTATTTTTTTGGTTGGTTGGAGGAAATGGCCATTTGGCAATAAGCCCGCCAATGTACAAATAACATTATTTACAAAAAGTTAAGTAAATAAAAAATATAGTTTTAACAGATTTAATCGTATTCTCAAATAAACAATAAATAATTCATTAATAAAATTAATATTTGAACCACTAGCCTTGTGGTTTTTCGTGTTAATATTAAAGCTACGTATTTTTCTATAAAATCTGTCAAATATAACATTACAATTTTTTTAATTATCAAAATTTCTTACTAACATATTTTTTCAAATTAATTTTAATTATTTTGATCTTTTCTATCTGTTTTATGTTCGTGAAGTTTAAGAGCTGAAACCTTTATTTATGCGGGTGAGATTCATCTCATTGAAATATTTCACCTACATACTATAAACCCTGTAGATGCCTAGACTTCTTTATTTCCTTCTCTAAAATGTTCACCATCTCTCTTGTAATATGTTAATATTAACATCTCTCCAGGGAGTTGAACCCAGTCCATGTCTAAAAAAATTTGGACAAACCCAAAATATTGTTGCTAGTTTTATTTTTATAGTTTTCATACTATGATAATGAAATATCAATTGTGTTTTTATAAGTTTGTTTATTTCTTTCTCCTGTAAAAATCATTGATGTCAAACTTCGATCCTTTTTGAAATTAACGATTCAAACATATTTATCATCTGCTAACATGCGCCTATCATAAATCCTAACATACGTATATTCCAGGGGCGAACCGTGTATAGAAGCGAGTATGCGCAGCTTACTATCATATTTGACTAAGCATAATAATGTTTTACTGTAACTTTATTTACAGAAAAACTATTTAATAATGACTATTTATTTTAAATCATTTTCGCCGTTTGTAATTTTATCCTAATATAAATATTAATATTAATAAAGCGCGCCCAGCGCCTGCGGTGAGCCAAAAAACTAGCCGATTATTCCAGCTTATTTTTTCATACAAATAAGTATATTATATTTTGAATGTCTTAACCCCAGTGCGGGTTTTATCTCCTAGATTAAACTTGCAGATTACACAATTTTTTTAAGATTCTTGATTTGGAAAACAGCATTTCAAACATTATTACTCAAGCTCTATTTTTCTATGAGATGGTACTTTTGACATAAAACCATAATTACTTTCATGCGTCAAATTGCAGGGCGCTCGACGCGGCCGTTTTTAGCACTATTAATTTCTAGAACAATTCGGCCAGTTGACATTTCAATTGAATACCTTATATCGACTGAATTCATAGTGCTATTTTTTATTTATTTTTTATTGAGTTATACATTAAAGTAATGGATACTATATCTATATAATATAATATATAACGAAGTTACGTCGTTTGAGTTGATTTCATGGATGAGAGTTGTTAATAATTAGTATATGTTTTAACAATAATTAGATATTAATTAATATAAGGACATTCATTTATTATGTCTGTACTATTTTAAGACTTAATATAAAAAACAAATTAAAAAAGAGTTGTATCACACAGAACCACAGGAAAATATTTATAGTATATATTATTTACATTATGTTCCTTCTACGTAGGTACAAACATATGATATTGTTTTATAGCTTACCTGTAAATAAAATCACCATTCGCCACTGGTATATTCCCACGTGCATATATTGTGTCATGCATGCCGTTCGATAATGGCTTTTAACGTAACCAGAATTATGATTTTGGTTTATCATTTGAAGACCATTCACCCTCGCCATATATAATTATATACATATTTTTTATCATTCATTAGTCGTCTATTCGTTTACGCTTAAAAATTTAGATATGTGTTTAGATATATTGTATAATATATTGTAAAAAAATATGTCTGTTTTTATTTTTATAAACTGTTCATTTTTCTATGTGTCTATAGTTCGTGTTTATGGTAGTACCATTGTACAATTCTTGTTCACGTAAAATGAAATAAATGAATTTTTAAAACTAACGTTTTTTTATTGTAATAACATCTTGTTTATTTATTTATTTATTTTCATATTATATTACATCCACAAAATTATAATTTATTCAAAGTTGCTTTGACTGCCTAACTAGGGTTATTTACCCCGTTCTATAACAGTCAAAAAAATATAAAAAACAGTCATCAATGTATAGAAACAGTTATAAAGATAGAGGACAAAGATAAAAACAAAGTAAAAAATGGAGCAAAAACATGGTAAAAAATGTATTAAAAACATACTAAAAATGCAGTAAAAACATAGTAAAAATGTAGTAAAAAAACGAAGCAAAAACATAATAAAAACAAAGTAATAAATCTTGTGGAAAAATGGTAAAAAACATTAAATATAAATAAATATGTAAATAAAAATATTTTAAAACATTAAAAATAAGGACAAGTTTGTTAGTGAATTTTTTGTATGGACGTTCATTGTAATTTAATACTCGTATGTAAATAAAAGATGAGTGATACTTTAATCCAGTGACCAGTCTCGAAGATGTCACGAAAGCGATGAAACCGGTCACTGGATATTCCAAATTTGTGGATTAAAGTATCACTCGTCTTTTATTTATATAATAAATATATACTAACAATTTTAATTAAACATGTGTTGGCCATCCAACAGCCACCATCCACCCCTCAGACTCTCTGCGACCAATTTCTTCAAGGAAAGTAATCAGCAACCTCTTTAGCTTGTGGTTCTTGCAACATTTCCATGGCTCAGGCATTATATTATATGGCTTTTGTCGTATGTAGGAGTATTGTCTCTGTGCTAAGGAAGTTCTAACCATTTGTCGGGAAATCAGATCGTTACTGGAACTCCGAGTCTCATAATGATAGGCAACTGATGGATGTATATCTCCGTTGATGTGAGTGACCACCACTGAACGCAGAATGGTTCTTATCAATGACTTTTGTGCTTTTGCTGCTGGGTCCAACTTTGTATTGGTACAGCTACCCCAAACATTCATTCAAATCATTGTTTTTTATTGATTTACTGAAGAAAATGGATGAAACACAGTGCATAAAATACGCCCTGTAAATGCTTTGACTGCCGTATTATCTTATTAAAAAGGTTATTCTCTTATGGAACGTCTAGGGATTATTTTTGTTTGGGCAGTAGGTACTCGTAAGATATTTTAAATAATTAATAAAAATATTCTAATTTGCAATTGAATGAAGATGGATATATTATTAATTAGAAATATAACGTTATAATTTTACCAGTACCTAGCTGTGTATGGAAATGTTTCATTTTAACAACAATGAAAAATGGATGATTAGGTAAATTGCTTTGAGTACCTACTAGAGTAGTAAGATTTATTACGCATTGTGTAATTTTCATCATTTGACAGATTATGCATTTGTCTTAAGGTACCACAAAGGCAAATGCGATCGAAAAGGAGAAAGCGGACAAAAACAATGCATTACCTATGGCTGTCTTAATATATATTTATATAGATATATTTTAATTCAAATATATCTGTATGGTCAAACTTAAAATTTTACTCAATAAAAAAAAAGTACTACACAAAAAATTTAAGCAAAGTCTAATCGTCAGCTGTTCGTACAGCGTCAGGAATTTTCCAAAACAAGAAACGAATATAAAATACTTTTCAAGATATATTTTAAATCCTATGTTAAAAGCATCGAAAATTCGGCGTTCAACTCAAACAATCTTTGGAACTACATAAAAAAAAAATAACGATTCTCATTTCGAATATCCAAGTGCTATGCATCTGGATGGAAAATTAGTGAATGGCACTGAAAGCATGATGAACCTATTCCACATGATAAGATTCCAACCTTTACTTTTGATAAAACAATTACGCTTTCAAACTGTCATATTAATACTTTGTCGTGTAAAAAGAGGCTACTATCTTTAGATGAAAATAAATCAGCCGATCCTAATAATTTTCCGCCTATTTTTCTCAAAAAATGTGCCTCAGTAATAGCTAAACCCTTTACCATGTTTTTCAATAAACTATTATCAATGGGATGTTTTCCCTCCAAATGGAAATCTAGCTATATAACTCCGATTTTTAAAAAAGGGGACGATTCAAATATCAAAAACTAGCGTCCTATATGCATCCAATCAGTTATACCCAAACTTTTTGAGTCACTCATACTTGACCAAATTCAAGATGATGTCTTAAATATAATAGACAGTCAACAACACGGTTTTATAAAGGCGCGGTCAACTGCCACAAACCTAATACTTTACCATAATTATATATCTGAAGCCTTTAATAATAAAAATCAAGTTGATAGTATGTACACTGATTTTACTAAGGCGTTTGACAAAGTCTCCCACAAAATATTGCTTAGTACATTGTATGGTTTAGGTTTTCGCGGAGCTATCCTCGATTGGTTTCTAGCCTATCTATCTGACAGGTCAAAAATAAAAAATCAAAAATCAGACTGTTTTTCTGCCTCTAGTGGTCTCCCACAAGGCAGTCACCTTGGGCCTGTTCTGTTTCTAATCTTTGTAAATGACATTACATCCTGTTTCCGTGATGTCAAAGTTTTGCTTTTTGCGAATGATATATATATTTTTTTTTAATATCTGAAATTAGTCATTGTGAAACTCTGCAATCAAATATTAATCATTTGTTTCTTAATATTGAAAAATGCAAAAGTATCCCATAGTTTTCACGAATGAAATAATAGTTTTTTTGTAAATGAAGAAAACGGTGTTATCAACACATTTTTCCTAGGAAATCACTCTCTAGTCACCGTTACGACAGCTGTCCACCGCATCAACGTTCACTACGGCCGTTAAGATACGGGCACCGGTGTCCTAAGAAACCCTAGCTTTAGCGTTACCTAAAACGTTACGTTACGTTACACATACAGTTGTGTAATATCAGTATGCATTACGTGATGGGTTAAACAGCCCGTAAAGTAATACAGACCGCAATTTGACAAATAAAAAATATCGAACTGCGAAATGTCAATTATAAAACAATAAAACTGCGTGGTTTACGTAATTTGCTGTTTAATCATCAGTGTGGTCATATACGAAGTAAAGCGTATTCGCATGCAAAAAAAAATAATCCCTACATTACATACCGTATAAATCTTCTCTACCCCTACAAGAAGATTCAGAATAGCACAACTGAAGGTCCAATTACAGTGATGAATTACAGCACTGGACATCCGTTAGGTATATGCTATTACTTTTATTATTGCCGATTTGTTATTGTCCACAATAGGTAGATAATGTAGGCACCCGGGTTCTTTTTCTATTTTGACTAACGTAAAAGTATAATAATATATTTACGTATAAAAACAAACAACAATACCCAAAATACCTTCCTCATTTCTTTATTTTTCTACCAGTTGTGTATAGTGGTTTATAAGACACATTTCTTACTGAAACTCTTAATCCTAAAATAATATAAAAAATACATTGATTTTTAAAATTAAAGTCAGGTTTGTAGAGATAAGTTTATATATTTTATTTGTTTAAACTTTAGTCCGGAGAAACACATTTGATTACAGTAAACACATTAATTAAAAATACGTACCTAGGTCGGCAATATTGACTTGTCGTTGATTGAACATAACACATTAGTCTAATGATCCAATTTAATTTACTCGCACTTTTTAATGTATTTTTATAATCATGACACTAATCACTATCCAACGTTGCAAACAATAATATGATGAATAAGCACCGTGTCGATTAAAAAATAAACAGATAAATAATAATATATATTATGTAAATACATATATAAATAACCCATGGAGAAAACACAATATTACGTTACTGCATTACTGTCAGTAGTCAGAAGTACCTAACTAAAATAACAAATTATTTTTTGTAAGTGGTAAGGCAGGCACTGAAGCGAAATTTAAATGCATTTTTTTTATATACTTGCAACACCAAAGGTATCCAAGTATGGAAAAATGTCAACATTTAGCAGATATTTTTGCAGGAGGATTGTAATATAAATTTCTTAAATTATTAGATAATAATGCCTTTAACCGAGTAAATTGAGCACTGTTTAACTTACGAAAATATTCATATTTTAAAATGGAGGCTATCGGTAGTGAAGTCGGTCAAAAGATGAGAGTAAGTTGTTTTGTAAAATGTTTACTAAGTTGTGATCGGTTGACTTATTTTAATAAGTTTAATAAACTATTATGTACTGATGTTATTATTTATTTTAGAGTGCTATTAAAGCCAAGTTAATGGAGTTGGGTTGCTATGTCGGTGAGTGATTCTACATTTGAATATGTATTATTATTAGTCCTCGTGTCACCTGCACAGTGATTTTATTTGAATATTTTTTAGATGACGAACTTCCAGATTATGTGATGGTTATGGTAGCTAATAAAAGAACTCGATCGCAGATGGAGGATGATCTCCAACTATTTCTAACTAATAATACGGAGGCGTTTGTTGGTTGGCTCCACCAAGTATTGCAAAAACTTCAAGAAGTCACCATTAATACAAATATTGGTTAGTTTATTTTTAATTAAAAAAAAACATGGTTATGGGCAGCAGAGAACTGTGTATGTAACGAAATAACAACAAACTTAATAAATTAGTACACTGAACATTTGCAGTAGGTTTTGCTAAATTTTATATTATTTTTAACCCTAGACACCTAACCTTCATCGCATCAACAAATATACGATAGCAAATACGCTGGATCTTTTTACCGCGCACGCTGATTATCATGTTGTCGCTTGTCAACTCCGTACTTGCCACGGTCTCAAGAGACATTTATGCCCAGCGACGTTTTTAATCAGAAATATTCACCACAAAGAACATTCGTCGAATCGACAAATGGTTAGGTTTAATGGGGTTTGTATGAACTTTAGGTGTCCAGGGTTAATTGATTATACATCGTCCATTCAAATATTGGAAAATCTTTACCCTTGTATACATTTTTTAAATATTATTTTATTTATTAACTAATAACCTGATCAGCAATAAACACTTTTATTTCTGTCATTAGAACAGTTACATTTCATAATGAGAATAGCCCCGAAATATTTTTTTTTGGTAAATCTTACAAATGCAAATTATATTTATTTAAAAACTTGTATTGATATGTTATAGATTGTCGTGCTTAATACAACCAAGTTCAGCTGCATTTTGTAGTTCTAAGATATTTTTTATTTTATCTGTTTCTTTTATTATTTTTTTATCCTTTATTGTCAATTTTGGCATTTTAGTTTCCAATGCAAAAAAATCTAAACCAAAACACTCCACAGACTCAAGTTTGAAAAAAGACCGCAAAGAAAAAGACAAGAAAAGGGAAAAGGATAGAGAAAAATTAAAAGCGAAGCTAAAACTCAAAATGAAAAAATCGAAGAAAGACAAAAAGCCTAGCTCTAAAGAAACAGAAAGAATAAGACCAAATGTTCCTCCACTTCTTATGAACCTAGAAAAGGAGTCATCACCTTCTATAACTGATGTCTTCGCAGGACAGATTCTAAAATCACACGGTATTAAATCTAATTCAGTTATATCTGTTAGTGATGTTAAAAATACTGTGTCTGTAAATAGTGGGGAAACAAAATCCGGACGAAAACTTCTCAATAGAAACCGATTTCCAATAATAGACCCTAATTCTGTGGAACAAATTTCCGAAGTCGACGAGAACCCGTCTAACACAGATTCTTTCGATATTCCGTCTCTCACCGATATCTCATCGGGACTGCCGACATCTGTGTTGACCGGAGAGCCTAGAGCTGAGAAAATAAAGGAGATTAACGAAATCAACGCTAAAATACAAACTCTGAAGAAAAGACTCGCTGAACAAATGGACTCCGGCTCAGAAGACGAAGATTTCATCAACTTGCGAACCGAAGCGGAAGAATTAATGGGAGTTGATTTCAATGAAGATCCTATCGTAAGTTTTTAAATTAATCAATATATTTTTAATTAGTTCATGAACTAATTTTTTATCATAAATATGTAAAATGCCTGTTCTTATTTTACTGCATCTCATATTATGTTATGTTTTTCTTATTTACCAATTATTATTTATAAAAATCATATGAATTTGATTACATAAAAAAATCAAATAAATGCGACACGATTCCTTTTATTTTTTCATTTGACCCGGCTATAGCCCTTCCTATAGTGAATTTTTTTTTTCTTTCTGTAATACTAAGTATTATATATAATACTAATATAATCCTACCATTTTCAATAATGTTTTTTTTTTACTAAATGTTTTGCATTCAGATGCAGATTGACTTTTCTGGGTTATGGCAGCTTCCATCATCAGGGTTGATGTTACATAGACATGCCAATAACCCAGAACTCAATCTGCATACCGCAGTGTATTCGGATATGCTGTGAAAGGAATGGGTAATTTTTTAAAACGCTTTTAACTTTACGGTTTTAGTTCACTATTCTAAAATCTCTCTACATTTTTATTTTCTTTAGGTTTCAGCCCCTGAAATAATAACACCACCGCTGCATCGAGAAGGTACTCCAGAAAAGCTTTCGGAATTTGAAGAGGAGTCTCTAACTCCTGTCAAATCTCCCCCTCCTCAAAAGCAAAGAGAACTAATCAGGGCTCCTGAAAAATCCCCTCTGAGAACGAAGGTTACCATGCTGGAGTTACCTCAGATAGAATTAAACCTTCCAAAGAGACCACTTCGAGATAGACTCGGAGTGCGTCCCAATTCCATCACAATTTCTAATGATAGAACCACGATTACCAGAACCGTCAATATGGTTAATCCGTATCAGTCCAGCAAAGGGAAAAATGAGAAGCATGACAGTGGTGCTTCAGAAAGGTAATCCTATACTGTGCAAATATTTTTTTACCTAATTTGTACACCAAATGCAGTGTATTCAAATCATTTGTTACATAACGGTTATATGATTGGTTTTGCGCTTCAAGTGCCAGTCCAGGGACTATAAAATATTTCTGCCTAAAACCAGCTTTCAAATTCATCTTTCATAGTGAGTGTTGTTCATTTAATTTATAACGGCAACTGCTAAGAATTTATTTTTCAACTGGAGTTTTGGATGGAAACTGTTTCAGCTGTTTCGGGAGAATAACTGTTTCAAAATAGCTGTTTCTTTACCATCTCTATTCCTTACCTACTGCTTTGATTCTTATGCCCGTATTTGTAAACAAAACTCAAGGTGAGGAAAGCACATTATAATCTCATAGGCAGAGAATTACTTGAAGGTGAGGAAAGTAGAATGTACTCTCCTTGAGTTTTGTCTGTGAATTCGGCATTACGATCGTGTCTTGTTTCCATGCATTTTAAATTTAATGGCATAAATCTTTATTTTTTAGTGCCTCACAGTGTTTCACATTGCAATTTATTTTATTATGAAATCTAATTATATTTTGTATTCAGGCAGTTCCAGTAATTATTCATTGTTTTTCCTAATTTCCGGAATAGTAAGAGCATTACTAGAAAATCACTCGCTGACAATCGAACCCGGTACCTCAGGCATGGTTGATCTAACCCATCAATTATGATGCGGATTAATCTCCATTTAATTTTCTTTTGAAATATTGTGAAAAACACTAGTTCAAGGGCATTGTATTTTACATAGAACTGTACAAATTACGATTCAAATACGAGTAAATCAATATTAATTCATTATGGACCATTGTATAGAGTACTATTGTTAGGTTTTTTTTGTTTATTTATGTATGTATCATATATTTCAAACACATTATATTAGATATACACGCATTAGCTTAATGCTGCTAGTAACCTAATAATAATAATAACGCAGCTATTAATTGATTAATTTTCAGAATGCATGCGGAGAAACACTCAACTTCAAGTAATGAAAAAATATCGGTAAAAAGCAGACTGACACTAAGAGAAGAAAAGACTCGCACTAAAGATGAAGCTAATAGAGAAGAAAATGTGATTAGAAAAAGAATCGGTTCAAGGTATTTGTTTACTTCATTCTAAATAGAATTTATTTAGAAATAAGTAATCTGCTACATATATCAAACCTAAGAAATTGATGTGCATTCAACAATATTCGAGGGTTGGTTGATGTGTTCCACCCCAGACCTATTTTTATGTGGATGAGAAAAAGCTTTTGTGCCTTGTTTTTCGACGTAGTCCCCCGGGACTTCATTTCCTAAAACATTTGTCTGATCCCTGCCAACCACTCGTCTACACAGCGCATGATCTCATTGTCTTCCAAAAATTTATTTCCACTCAAATGTTCCTTGAGTTTAGGGAGTAGCCAGTATGTAAATAGGGGCTAGATAAGGTGAATATGAGAGAATCATAGATTCTTGAAACCAAGAATTGCCGGTCATCTTCTTAGCTAGCAACATCATACAAAAGACTATCGAGAGTTAAATCACCTATTTTTTCTCTTTGCATTCTTAAACCTTTCAGTTCTTTCATTCAGTTAAACTTATGTAAAAATTATTATAAAGTTATTTCTCAAAATATTAATTAGATTTATCTTCCTTCCAGAATTGTTCCACTCCCTCCCAGGCGAGAAGAGGATCCCGCTGTAGCTGTGGCCAGCATAGTGAGGGCTCCCCCTCGCCCCACCAACTTGTCTGGTGCGCCGGCTTCCCAACTGCTCATGAGGGCTGTCGCTGATGCTCACAAATCTCTACTTAGTGTAAGCGCATAATATGGTCGGCAGAAATCGAAATGCAATAAACCAATATTATTTTAACCATTAGAACCAAATTTAGTATTTTCATACAAACCAGAAACATAGTGCTTTAAAAAAATATTTTTCCTCTTTTGAACAATTTACACTCTCTCATTATGCCATTTCAAATTTTCACAGACAATATAAAAACTATGCAAATATTTTAAACCTGTCCTATGTGCAAAAATGAGTTTTTTTATGTAACATTCAAATTGAGAAGGTCCAAACAGGTAACTTGCTTGCACGACACGGGTTTAATTGTGCAAATTGGTTAAGCTTTGAATATACCCAGCTACGTAATCTGTAAGTGCAAAAGTTCTATAAGTAATTATATAAAATATGACATATGTAATCGTATTATAAGCATGTGGTAGTGTGTGGACTCTGCAGTTGGAGGCCCGAGGCTCAAACTTCACTTCTACAACTCGTTTCCCATGTTTGATCACAGATTTTTTTTCACTGTATATTTTAAAATGTAATCAATTTATAATTTGAACTTTCAATAGTTTTTTTTTGGTTTTTTTATTTGTTAATGGACTATTGAACTAAGCCAAAAAAGTTTTTTTAATTTTTATATATCGTATTATCGATTTTTTCTAAGTTTTGTATTTCTGAAATAACTCCGCGTGTGACGTCAGAGGTTCGTTTCCGTTTGTTCTCATTCAGTTCTTCCCATTGTTCAGTTCTTTCATTGGTCCATCCATGGCAAGCGAAACGGAAATCTTCCATTGCTCTCATATGAAAGGTTAATCCATATGAACCAGTGACGTAGTGAAAGTAGTCTGTTTTAATTCAAATGTTTTTTATTAATTTTTTTTATACATTTCAGGCAATTTTGCTGTACAATTTAATGCTACAATTTTTACCGCCGCCAACAATGTATTTATTATATACAATTTCCCGTAGGGCTGAAGTTCCTCATTGATTCAAACTATGTAAACGCAATTTACCAATAACAGCTTTTTTACCCGCATATTTGGAAAAATAAACATAATTATTTTCCCTACTACAAACTTGACGTTTTGCAGATTCACTACTTTTGCATGAATCGAATGATGTCACCAATATTAATAGTAAATTTTCAATAACTCTTGTTTTAGATATTGGGTAAATCTGACAAATATATTATTTAAATTGTACCACTTTATAGTTAAATATACAGCCTTATGCTATGTATTTCGTATTTGCTGTTTTCACAATGAATACTTCTTTAAAACAAATTTTCGTATTATGTATTACAACGGCATAGTGCGTGAGATTGCATGATTAAGAAATTCGAGACATTTAAAAAAATTTGCTTCCCAAACCTGCAATCTCTCGCCTGCGCACCGATTGTCTCCGATAAGCTACCAGCGGAAACATGAGAAGTGTTGTTCGAAACAACTATAAATTGCCAATCAATCAATCTCTCATTGTCATGAAATACCATATTAATAATTCTAAAATAAATTTCAACTTTACCATAATATAATACTACTTTCACATTTCCATTTAAGAAACAGGTGGTAAATATATAATATCTGTTTGCTCATGTGCTGTCCTTTAAGACCATGATCTTTATACAAAGTTAAATAAAAATATATATGTAAAAAAAGAAGGGATTTTGTGGAAATTTCAACCGAATTAATATGAGGGAAACAATGGATCAAATTATTTTTTATGTACTTAAGCAAAATCGTAATCCCTTCATAACTGTGGCCACTACACATCTTTGAAATGCTTTCACCAACTTGCCAGCCGGAAGCTTAGAAAAAAAAAATTGAAGCTGCGTTACACATATACAATTTTAAAAGATTGGTTGCATTTATTGCTCTGAAATTTTGAGCGTTTGACCATAGAAAGTGACAACCCATTATAGTATATCTAAAAACAGTATGAAAAATTGATCGGTATTATGATAGTATAATTTTTTCCGAAATAAATGCTAATAAAAGGTTTTTTCTATTTATGGTATTTTTTAAAAAACTTCAAATTTTTAGCCCTTAATTACATGAGTATTTAATATTTTCTGAAGAAATGTTCTACAAATTTATGAATATCTATATCGTCAGGTTTCTGGCACAAGTTGGTAGCTAGATATTTACGAAAAATGAGATGTCTTCATAAATAGTGTCAAATAATCTTTATTTAAAAAGTAAATAAAAATATTTTATGAATACAAAAAATATTATTTTATGATATTCAGCTTGCAGTTTTATTTGAATTGTTTGTTTAGGATGAGCTTTTAACTTTAAAAGTGCAGTATCTCACAACAAGTAAAATGTAGTTGCAAACTTGCGCCAGAAACCCGACGATATATTCTATTTATTATTAAATTTTGTTTATTTCTGTTCTTCTTATAGATGCCTCCTAAAAACACAGAAGCTAAACCCAAGAAGAAAGCACTAGTTCTTCCAATGAGAAGGCATGTAGACCCGAAAAAAATCATCATCGAAGTTTCATCTGATAAAGTGCCGTCTTCAAATGATTATGAAAGACGAAATTCTAATTCCGATTTAGAGATAGACATCGATACAGAGAGCTTAGGCGACCTTGAAAGCGATGGAGAAAACAGGAAGAATACAGATGTCACTAGTGAATATGTTCCGGAACCTCTCGGAAGGAAACTAAGTAATTTCAAGAGTGTCGACTATGTACCCACTCACATTGAAACCAACAGTAGAACAGATGGACCCGTTATTTCTAGAGTTTTGTAAGTGATTTGTGTATTCTAATACTAATTTATTTTCAATTCATTTACCTTTGTCAGTATATCATATCAATCATCGTTTTCAAAACACTAAACCTTAAATTCTGGTATGATAGTTTCTCTTTGCATATTTTAGCCACCTGGTACCATATTGTGTAAGTAACACTTGATATGTATTTTTTTCCTTTTTTTGTAGACAAGTAATTTGAAAATTCAGGAACAGGAGTTATTTTTATTATTTATTTATTAATTTATTATTTTTAACACAAGAACATTCTCTCACCGTGTACTGTTTAGCAAGTCGGGGAAATGAAAACTTATAATAATTCAATAATTTAATTGTGTATTGTGTATATTAATAATAAATAAATATTTACAATAAATTATTTAATATTTTTTTCAAGATTCGCTTAGACTTTACTTGGTGTAAATAGGGGGTTTGGAAATAAACTGAAACTGTATAATTTATTACTTATTTGTTTAAAACATATCGTGAGTATACTGTTTGAAGCTTCAGTGTGGCATTCAAAATATTGTACAATGGAGTAAACGAAACAAATGTTCTTCAATGTCCTTAAATGTTTTGTCATGTCATACACAAAAGTGTCCTAAACAATTTGTTTCTTATATAGATATTCATTTGGGTGTTCATTATTTTCAACTGATTGGTGGTTTTCAATTCCGTATATTTGTCCCTGATCTTCGACAAAGGCAACACAGGTTGTTCTATCTGCCACAATACAGAACCAAACTGCCAATGGCTATGCCGGTAGGCAGAGCAATTGTGTTATTCAATTGTATCGCCTCGGATATTGAAATGTTTCAAGACAGTGGGATTTCTCTTAGGAAGGCAATTTCCAAATTGTAATATGTATGTTCATTTTACAAGATTTCTTTCTGTATTTAATCAATCTGTTATGTATTTAGAATGAATTGGATACTCTGTAATGTTCTCAGTGTTAATAAAAAATAAATCAATTAAGTGAAAAACCCTCTAAATCACAAAATTTTAGAAAAAAGTTCGAAATGCAGTTATGTGTCATTTTTATAGCGTTGTCAACTAATAAAATCCTCCGAGGTTTAGTTTCAAAGTTAGGATGTATAAATAATATCAACTAATTTTATATCAGATTTTTTTTTTCAAAATCTCATCCATTGAAACAATTCCATCCATTCTTCCAATCTCATTCATTGAAACTAAGATAGTTTCATGAGTATGTATTATGTCCAAAATATGTTACAAAGCCTTTAGTCGAGTCAAAAATTAAAATCGATTTTTCACATTATTATGCTGATGGTGTCGAGGGTACACGGCAAAAACAGGCTAATTAACAAATAACTCATTTTACATGAAAGCAAATAGAAGAATAAAAATCTTATTTGTGGGACAATGGGTTTTGACAATGATATTTAGTAAAATCTTAATTTTTGCAACAAAGAGGGAAAACATTTTTGAGAAGAGAATATCGCAGTATAGGCATTAACAGGGCTTATGACCCGTCATTCCATATTCTATTCTCAAAAATGTTTTCCCTCTGTTGCAAAAATTTCGATCTAAATAACTCCCTAGGGAAGAAATCCAGCCTGTCAACAAATATTTGAACATACTCAAAACATTGTTTATTTAATAAAATAGGTTTTCAATTCATTTAAAGTGTATACATGCGATCACAGAAAAACTTACAAAAATGTCTAGTTATTTTTTTTTAAACTTCTTTCTAGAACTGACAAAAACTGTTTTTTTCCAGAGTTGACCCATATATATTTCCTACAGTTCATAAGACAGGCAGTCACATTTTGTTCTTTTGAATATTCCATTCTATTATTGAACTCATTTAGGAAAAAAAAATAGCATGAATATCTCGAAAATCCAAAAACTGCAATGAGCCTGTTTTAGCCGTGTACCCTTCAATTCCCATTATTATCTGTTTCACTCAATTATTTTCTTATTCAATTTTACTTTCAATGCTTAATGTTTTCTTTTTTGTTTTACTTTTCAGGCATTTTAAGACAGAGATTAAAAAAACATCCCCCAAGAAAGACCCCCAATTCGTTGTCACCCTTGATGGATTAGATCCGAACATTTTCCTTGAAAAGAAATTAGTCAAAGAGAAACAGGAAAATGATAAACTCGATTTAGATGCTAAAATAGATAATAGTAATGAAAATAATGATTCTGATAAAAAGAATACCAACGGAACAGACAAAACTGATTCATTAAAATCCAAAGACAATCCTCTTCATAGAACAAATATTAAAATTTCACTCTCTAGCTTAAACAACAACAGTTTACAAAAGATTGAATTGAAAACGGAATCTGTTATTGAGAAATCTCCATCAATTTCAACAACAAATTTAGAATGTAAAAAAGATGATAATGTTAATTTAGATGAAGAATCGGCTTTTTCGGAGTCAAAGATGCAAGTCGGAACAAAAAGAAAATCAGAAGAAATTTGCACAACGCCTTCTAGCCACAAAGAGAGTTTTTCTCCGATTATTTTCAAAGATGCCGAAAATTCAAATCCAAAACCAATTAGTACAGCGATTGATACAACAACCACTTCAAAGAAATATGATTCCCTTCCATCACGTAAGTTATTTAGAAACAAAAAAAAACTTTTATCTACACCAGTAATATAACTAGTTATGTATTTAAATATAAAATTGGTTATAAAAATTGCCTTCTTACACCTGTTAAATTAAAATTAAATTAATTAAAGCATTTAGTTTGGCAAATTTTCCCAAAAATTTATGAAAAAAATCATAAAAGTGAACAACTTAAAAATATTTTTTTATTTAACTTTTTGTAGATAATGTAAATTGTACATTGGCGGGCTTATTGCCAAATAGCAATTTCTCACAGGTTCAGGTAAACAACCAATCAATTACGGCATTGTTATTTGTTGTGATGGATTTCCAGTTTCCGGGTAGCCATGTTTTTCGATGTTTAGTGTGTTTTGACAGGTACAGGGTTCGGCTTTTAAATGGATGATAATACGATTTATAAAAATAAAATAAAATTTTGCTTATTATTATTATGGATATCTTATATAGCGCTATTTTCGCAATATAATTTCTCAAGGACGCTTAGTTTGATAGTCTATTAACAAATAAATAAAAGTACTGAACTTCCTTGTAAATTTTTAAATGTTTTTTATTTTTTATTTAATCCAATATAAAATACAAATACATAGTTTACTAAAGAGAATGTTTATACAATAGGTACTCAATATATATTTTTTTATATTTATGGATGTAGCCACTCCACTGGCCCACAGGCACGTTCCGGAGTGGCAGTGTATTATTTATTTTATACATAATTGTACATACTTTCACATTAATTGTTGTGTAAAAATTCAAAAGAAATATGAAAAAAGATTCTAAAACATACCTACATCAATAAAACGAGAAAGGACTTTCAAGAAACTAAAATTATATTCTGATATATGAAACATATTCCTCAGCTTCCTGTCTAGTCCTTTAAGCAATCCATTTATGGACTCGAGCTTTGAAAATATTGTTTTTCATTTTGTTCACCAAATGTCCTTGCTTAAAAAGTTGTATAGCTTAGGGGCCAGAAAAGTATAATGCCTTTGTTCATAATTTGTTTTTTTCTTTTAAATAATATCTCAAGTCTTGTGTCACGCAGTTGGGTGGAAATTTGATCGTTTGCACTACTAAAATTAGACTGATGTGGACTACAAGAAAAAATTATATATTTGATCATTTATCAATTTTTTATTTATAAGATTTTTTAATTTTTTTTTTTATATATTTGGACCTCTGTATTTAGTAGCCTTACGTGTCATGTACAAGGCTAAGGTACTCGGGAAAAAAAACGTTTTTGTTTGTCTTGGAAATGGGATGTTCGATCACTGATTTTGGTTTATTACCTTTATGAGTTCAATCACCATTGTTGCAAAGTTCAAGAACAATGGCGCGTGATAACTACTTTTAACTACAGTGTGGATATCTGTTAAAGATATTCCATCTTTCCTGCATTCTGCTTCAAGATTATGGCGTTGCAAACTGAAAAATGGGCACTGAAATAACAGATGTTCTATACTCTGTGAAGAAATATCATCGCATGGACAATAGTCATCATTCCTTAATTTAAACCTATATAGATAACTTCTCATAGCTCCGTGTCCGGTAAAAATTTGGGTCGTTTCGAAAGTACTTTGGTGATGATGACGGAAGTTTGCTGCATCAGCCAGCGTTGGGAAAAACATTTTAGTGATTTTACCTGTAGAAGAAGCGCGGTAATGATCCTCCCAACGCTGCTGCGTATTTTGTTTTATACAGCGTTTAGCAAAGCTAAGGGGAAATTCTTATTTATAAGATTTCTAATTAGTAATTTTAACCCAGCGTCTTAAAACTTAACTTATTATGTATCTCTATATGTATTAGATTTAGTATTAAGTAGACAACTAAAAATTCTAAAATAGGATATCACGGTAAAACTTTAATTATCCTGATTAATGAATGGCAGATATTATCCCATACGCAGAGATCCGGATAATTTGACTAACCTTAAAATTAAGGTAATGTATTGAAAGAAAATTCAAAATTGACTCTAAGATCACTTTTTCATTGCTGTTGAAATAATACAGCTAATTCGAATGGAATATAAATTTACTTAAACATGTCCAGCAAATTATAATAATATGTATATAGTTTTATTCCACTTTTATTCATAAATTTTTACCAGTGACCGGGTTTCGTCGTGAACGACATCGTCAGACTGGTGGGAGACTAAACGAATTTCTATGTTATATACAAGTTCAAGCAGGGGTTGTAAATCATGATTTTATATAATTATGGAAATTAGAGTTTAAATTAAAATAATATAAGTATAAGGTAATAACAATTGTATGAATTTAAGTTTTGTTTGAATGTATATAATAAAAACTGGTTTAAATTTTATAATTTTATGAAGTTTTATAATGAAAATGTAAATGAATTATATGTATTTAAATTTAATTAAAACTATAACAGGGGCCGCTGGTTGGTAGTTCCATCGACAGCTATATCCCCCGGGCCCGAGGTAATTAAGTGATTCTCTGAAAGCAAAAATAAAGTGAAATAAAACTATGTACATACGTATTTTTATTATTATAATTAAAATGCAGTTCCACCAAGAAATGTCAGTAGAAAAACTCAATGTCCAGCAAATATAATTGCTTTGGCGAAGTACAAGCAGCGAGGTCCCCTAAATACTTGACAGTTATCGGGTATTTATTTCATGATAGTGATCCGTATATTTGGAAATCCAAGTGACCGGGGTTCGGATAAATAAAGTTCTAGTGTATTAATTACTATATTAAACCTTGATATGGAAGCTTGTGTAGCTTGGAAAAAGCTCATAAATAAAATAAATATTAAGTCATGAAAAATATATTTTTGGTTAAATAAGTGTTTACATTAAATTATCATTTGTTTTTTCAGTTCCTCCCGACAAGAAACGTAAGAGTTCTTTGACCCCGAGTATCCGGGAGCCGAAGTGTCGTTTCTTCCCCGACTGCCGCCTGGGTGCTGCGTGCGAGTTCTACCACCCCCCGGCCACCCCCTCCTCGCTCTCCCCGGCCCCCTTGTGCCTCTCCTTCCCTGCCTGTGCCTTTGGAGACAACTGCGCCTACGGCCACCCTGTATGCAAGTTCGACAAGTCGTGTGTCAGGAAAGGCTGTCCCTACACGCACAGCAAAGTGATAAAGACGAAAACCAAACTAGTCAATCAAGTTTCGTCCATCACACCTTCGTCGCCCGCTGTTGGTCAGTTTTCATTTTATAATTGTAATTTTTTTCCGCCTCGTAGTGCAATGATCAGCAAGTTTGTCTACCATGCAAGTGGTTTCAGGTTTGATTCCAGATATGGTCGATGTGAAATATTTATTTATTATTTAAAAGGGTGTTCTTACACTAGAATATTTTACAGTGCATCAGACATATAAGACTGATCATCTCACCTTCATATAATAACAATGATCATCTTCTCGATATTTATTGATTTCAAAGAATACTGAAGTTTGCGGTATATCTCGCTCATAAATAATTGTACCAATATGTGAGTGTTCTCTTAAAAAAGAGAAAAAAATATGGTTTACCTGCATTCATAACTCAAAACAGCCAAATTTCGACTCACGGCAATGTACTTCTGGGGGTGCAATACATAGGACTGCCCTCTTGCTCGTTTTTATTTCTGCATTTAGTTATTATAATATTTTATTTTTTTTACAATATACTTAAGAGGGAAAACAGAGTATTAAAAAACTAAAGGATAATTACATAGCAATGAAATACATATTAACAGTAAAAATAGGAAACAAAAATTCCACAAAGTCATGGCCTGTTTATGGGTATACAAGAAATGTTTATGAATTTATGCTCCCATAATAAATTGACAGGTATAATATTTTTTTGTTATATAAAAAAGAGAAAAGAAAATATTATATTATATTAAAAAAGGAAATAAAAAATATAAAAACACATAAAAAAACATAAAAATACTCCTTATTATTAAAGGGCAACAAAATATATCATAGAAAAAAAGAGTTAATATTTTTAGTTTGAATCCAGGATAGTGCGTATTTTTTAAAAGAAGAAAAATTTTGAAAGTTTGGGATCAATGAAATATTATCAGCAAAGAAAGAATTAATTTTTTTGGGCCTAAAAAATATGCTTGTCTCTGTGCGAGCCTTGTTTTACAATGTGGTATTTCTAGCACACAATTCCTTCTTTGACTTGGTCTATATGAATTACTTGTAAATACATTTTGGTTCTTAAATATATATTTTAAACATTGTAAACAATATATTTGTCTTATTTCTAAAAGTTTAGCTTCTCATAATATTTATTTTTATCATTTTCAGCTTCCAGAGTAGTTCCCGTATCCAACTACAAAACAATATCTGCAACACCCTTGCCCTCCATATGCAAGTTCTACCCAAACTGTTCGAACATGTCGTGTCACTTTTTCCATCCCAAGCCGTGTCGCTTCGGGAAGTTCTGCCTCAATAAGTTAGAATGCAATTTCTATCATCATGACACGGTCATATCAACCAAGTGGACTAGCATATAAGAACTTCATAAGTTGTAATCATTAATACCTAGCAGGTGTGATAAAACTGTGAACACTGTATTGTGTTATTAATATTTAAAGCATTCACTTTGTGGTCAAACATTTTACTAAATGTTATAAAATATTAGGACATAACCACTAACCGACTTTTCTATATCTACCGGTTTCGAGACGTACCCGTATCTTTATTTATTTATTTATTTATGCTTTATTAAGTTAGTTCATAACATCTTAAGAACTAATATAAACTTTTAATAATATTACAATTTTTTTATCAAAATTTCCCAATAACATATTTTTTCAAATTAATTTGAAATATTTCAATTTTTTCTATTTCCTTTATTTCTTCATGTAACTCATTGTACAGCTTCGATCCCTTGTACAATGAGTTTTGAGATTCTGTTTTTCTCCTCATTGGTAATCTTTTTTTTTTTTACCCATTTACCATCTTCAGTGTACGTTGGAAGAACATCAAGAAATTTTGATATTCGTGTTAAAGAACATATCGTCGCGTTGGGGAAACAAGGTTCTATCTAACAAAATATATTTTTTTACGTTGAATTTTTATTATATTTTTATTTAAATATCGATTCCATCTGCATCAAAATTTTAATGAAAAACGAAATCAATCCTCAATTATTATTAAGTTTACTAAGACAATATTAATAAAAAATATTTAATAAAATAATGTCTTCATTTTAAACTTTCATGTCTCAAAAAAATTATGAATCTACATAGAACCTTGTTTTCCCAACGCGATGATATGAGGTGTCTTCACAATGTCAATTTCTCCGAATTCGCAAATTACCTAATTAATTTTAATCAGGACTTCAATAAAGATACAAGAGTTAAAATCTTACTTAGAAATATTTCCCATTAGTAAAGCTTTAAAAAATAATGTTCCTTTGATTAATAATCAAACAACCTTTCAACATAGCCCATTATACCATATTCCATTTGAATGGTCACCGTATAGCTATTAAACTCACGCCCCTCCCTTCATTCCCTCCCTCTTTTTTCAACTATTTCTCCCACAACATAATTTTTTTTCATAACCTAATCAGTTCATGTAAGGGTTGCTTATTAAAATGCATGTCATGTTGGTTTTATATATTTTTTGCAACAACTACAGTGAAGGTGTATAGAGGGTTTTGTATGTTGGTTTAATTGGTGTCCTGACAAAGAGACAGGCACGTCTCGAAACCACTAGACATAGAAAAGTCGCTAAGTGGTTGTATACAAATATTTAAAAACTGTATTATGTTTTTGAAAACGACTAATTATACTGTGTATTTCTTTTTCAGCATGTTATTTTAATCCTAGTCGAATTAGTAATGTTTGCTTTTACGAAATAAAAAAGGTCAGTGACTTGGCATTTACAAACTACAAGTTCACTATCAATTTAAGAAACCTCGTACTCAATTCTAGATAGGCACAATCATTTTATTGTGACATTTCTTGTTTACCTCGACACATAAATCTACAAAGGTTGTCCGTAAAATAAGTTTCCCTATTTTTTTCACAGTGAAAATCATTTTTATTTACAACGAGCAATACATCATTGGAAAGCTTAGACCTTCAGCTATTTTTCTAGATAGCTTCTGTTGACTTTGATGCATTTTTTCATCCGAGTCACCATCTTTTAGATTCCCTGGTCATAGAAGTCTCCCGCCAGACCGTGAAAGTAGCTCAGAACCTCTTCTTGCAGCTCCTTTTCGTTTGTAAAATGCGTTCCACCGAGGTGTTTCTTCAAATCAGGGAAGAGATGGTAGTCGCTCGGGGCCAAGTCCGAACTGTATGGTGGGTGTAGGACGATCTCCCATCCGAATTTATCGAAATAAAAATGGTTTTCATTGTGAAAAAAAATAGGGAAACTTATTTTACGGACAACCCTCGCATATCTGATAATCTCACTGTCATGTAATCGGGAACCTTAATGCAAAATGTTTTCTGTGACATGATATCAGTTGAACACTAAATTATATGATGAAACTTCTCTAAAATGTATGGATCAGCCGAAGCAATCTTTACATTTTTCTAAAGCACGTTTTGTGTCGTCATCCCGTCAAATTGTATTCCTTTAAAATTGTCCGAGATGCAACAATATTTTTGTTGTTTGAACCGTAAAGTTTCTCTTCTTTCTTTATCGAATTAAATAATTATATGCCATTTTTTATCAATTCCTGCAACTTGTTTTCCAATGAGGAAGTTCGGTGGTTTTATTATTTGTGAGTAGAGACTATTTATGAAGCCAAAATCTTTTTTTTATATTTTTGTATCGTATTTATCAGCACTATGATTTTTTTAAGTTTTGCGTTTCAATAATTACTTTGGGTGTGACATTTCAAGTTCTCTTCCGCTTCTTCTCAGT
Source organism: Micrasema longulum (assembly GCF_059751315.1). Lineage (NCBI taxonomy): Eukaryota > Metazoa > Arthropoda > Insecta > Trichoptera > Brachycentridae > Micrasema > Micrasema longulum. The sequence goes on along the minus strand of NW_028277315.1, from coordinate 1,178,026 downwards.
CAGTTCTGCCAATTGGTCTATTGACGTACTGTAAACTGGAAATCTTTCTCAATTCTCTTATCATCGGTTGATTCATCTGATCTAGTGACATGGTTCAAAGTAGTTAGTTTCTATTGAATTTTTTTTTTTTAATTTTGTTCATTTTTAATTAACTTTATTCTACAATTTAATGCTCTAATTTTTATTGCGCGTAAGAAAACATTTCATATATCCAATTTCCCATAGAGCTGAACTTCCTCATTGCAGTATGTTACACACTATCAAGTGCAAGTGAGTGACAAAAATACAGATTGAATTATAATATTTTATGGTTTAATGTAAGACTGAAGTGTCCCCTTTCGGGGCTTTCTAGTTTTACACATTTCTTCGAATTAAATGTATCTTATTCGAACGAGACTCATAGGAAAAAATAGAAATATAATTCTTCTTCAGGTTGATTTATAAATTTAATTAATATAATCGGAAATCAAAGAGGGTAAATATTCAGTTACCTAATATGTATGTAAATAGTTTCGAATTGAGTTCTGATGCACTCTGGTTCACTGTTTTAGTAGGTAAAATAACATAACTTGTACGTATTTAAAGAGTGTGCTTTTGAAGGCCCAGCATCTGTTGTTATTAAGAGTATTTTATATTATGTCATTTCAAAAAAATCACCTGTAGCTCAATCACAACTAACTATCGACGTGCTTAAAAACATGCTAAGCATTCGAGCAATCACAATGAACAATAATGAACGTGCTTAAGTTATCGCAGTCATAAGTCAACGCGTGTGTAATCTCTTAGTCAACGCTCGTGTTGGTTTGTTTTTTTGTTTTCCTCGTAAATAAATACAGTTCATTCGTGAAAAATGGGCGTTTACTATAAAAAATAATACAATATATGTATTGCATTTGCAAAATAGTAAGGAGTATCTAACACAAAAAAAAAAGAAAAATAAATAACATTTACTATGGCGACTGCTTTTCTTGACATTTGGCTTGCCAACCGCCGACTGAATGCAATAAATAGCATTATAAATAATAAATAAATAAATAAAAATAGCAGTTTTGGAATATTTTCCATATTTACACCGGTGAAATTCAAACAAGTGATTGCACAGCAGGATTATACGTCGCGAAACGTAAATATTTTACCATTTAATATTAGGTGTTCACGGATGTTCCATTGTGATCGCGAATACGATAAACAACCATGGTGATAAATTGTTATCATGTCACTTATTAGCACGTCGATAGTTATTTGTGATTGAGCTACTGGGAAGTCTTGGTGAGTATTTACAAGGCTTTTAACCAACCTGTCATTGGCTGGTTTCACTGATCACTTAGCACTCTGTGTATTCACCTTGTTATAAATATTTGTAGCTTGTAAATAAAACAATGTTATTTTTGTAAATAAAGAGCTGTTCAAATTATGCTTACTAAAATAAACATTTTTTTGTTCATAAATACAGCGCATTTGTCCATCCAAACTTAATCAAATGTGTGCAAACAAAATAATGGTCCATTTTATGAAACAAAATCTTTCAAATACGTTTTACTGAAATAATATTTCTTGAGCATAAAATTTCATCTCATGGTATGGGTGTTTTTTTTTTTAAGTGGTCACCATACTAATGGATCTTTTTTGTCACGTGTGAACCAAGATTTTAATTATAACGATAATATAATAATTATCTTGTCATCTTCCCTGTATTACCAATACAAAGATTAAACCAGATCTTTAAAAGCGCATAAAACCAATGTAAATAGACAATGCAGGTGAGGAAATTGTTTTTTTGTGTATTTTTTAGAACCTCTATTCATAATATATTTTTTTTAAACATGTGAAACTGATTTAGACTCTATCTTCGATACTAATTTTGTAATAATGTATTTATGAATAAATAAAAACTGTGATGGAAAAATTAAAATATTTTTTATTTTATTTTTAAATATCGCACATTGGATAAAATAGTCTACTCAAAAAAACAGAATTCCCAAAAGTGCCTAAAAACTAAAATAACGCTAACAAAACCATATTTTTTTTCATCAAGTTTTTTTTTTCTTTTTACTCTTCAAAAGCAATGCTGATGTGTCATATTATACAGGATGTTCTTTAAACCCTGTCACATCCAAAACCACGATGATCATTATGGGAAAGAAGACATATTAGCATATTTAAAAAAATATTTAGAACAAAGAAAAATTATTAAAATAAAATATCTAAAAAAACGAATGGTTGCTCACTTCTGCAGGGGAAAAGTAAGGGGAGTGCGGGCGCGCGGTTGTGGGCGCATCAGATTTCCCCTCCCCACTCGTTACTCCCCTGCAGAAGTAAGCAACCATTTGCTTTTTTTGACATTTTATTTTTTTAAATTTTATTTGTTCTAAAAAAATATTTTAATGTGCCAATATTGCCTTCTTCCTCATACTGATCATCGTGGTTTCGGATGTGACAGGGTTTAATAAACATCCTGTATTGTATATTTAGATTTGTCTAAAAAATGCTACCTATGAATTACATTTTCAAAGAAAATATCTTAAATATGACACTCTTTGAGAATAATCGCAATAATATAATCGTGTTAGGTTAGGTTACAAAGTCGAGCATTCAATGTGTCGTAACTGGAATGGCAAAGGAAGAAGGATCTTCACCTTCAACTCAATAACTCATATTTAGAACACCAGGGAAGAAACGACTCAGGCTATTGCCACGATCCATATTAGATGGTTTTGACTACGAGGGAATTAGAAGGTGCATCTATGACTCACTTAGTACATAAGACTTTGCCAACAATCGAAAAAATTATGAAGTTTCAAAGCGAGATATCAACTACGTAAAAAGTTTATCTACATTGGGAAAAATCATATTATGCCATTTGGGTTTTTGCTGAAAAAAGACTGAAACAAATCGCAAGTTGCTTGTTGTAAAAAATTACATCAGACTTAATGCAGTACATACCTAATAAAAGTAGATGAATTTAAGAAACAGGGATGTCCAAATGGGTATTCTAATGAGGCGTACATTCACAGTACACATACAACACAACGTGCCTAGGGTGCTATTCTGAATCACTCTCGTGGCACGAGAAAACAATTTTTTTCGTGTATTTTGTATGTAAATACACGAGATAATACGGCCACGAGAGCATTTAGGATATCAGCCCTGGACTGACAACATCAGCAATAGAACCAAAGTTCCGATCAATAGAGGCAACCGGTTCATCATCATTCACGCGTGTAGTGAAAATGGTTTTGCACCCAACCTACTTCTGACATTTAAAGCAGATCAGAAGACATGGTTTCATGAATTCAATTAATTGTATAAAACGGGTGACGGAGAAGCTAATCTTGATCCAAAATCTGTGCTAGTTATAGACAACACGTCATATCATAACAAGCAATGTGAATCAATTCCAATACCGATTTCACTGAAAGAAGAAATGTTGGGAAAGTAGCTGCTAGAAACGTAAATTTCACGATAGATCTCGTACAAACCTTACCCGTAGAAGAAGTTGATTCTATTGATATGCAGATATTTAAAGATGTATTTAAAAAAGTTGGAACCTAAAATGAATACGTACACCAACTAAATGATAATGGATCTTGGAGAATCAGAGGAAGATACCTTTGACGGATCATTTTCCAATTCATCAATTAGTGAGGATATGAGTGGTATTGATGAAATTGGTCAAGTGAATTTCAATTATCTATTCTGATAATGAAGTATATAATGACATATGACGTGTTACTATATAATGTTACTTTTTATTACATCGTGTTATAAATTTGATTAGATAAACTAATAAATAGGTACACATTAAAATATTATTTTTTAATGAAATAAATAAACAAATTATTTCATAGTGACATTTGTGATATTTTAAAGAAATAAATAAAATCACTCTGTAGTTTTAATTTATTCTAAAATATCCAAAATATGGCATTTGTGGTGTTTATTTAAAATTAAATTAAATTTAGTCAGTGTAGAATTCGTTTTCCACAATCCAATGAAGTACATATTATGTAATTCTGGATAACCTTCTTTCAGCATAATGATTCCAAGGCTACCAAATTACAGAAAGCTCCCTTCGGTCAGCTTTTCTCGTTCGGCAACAAGCAACTCTTTCGGGTATGTGGGCACTGCCAAAGAGACCTCAAATGCGGTATGTAGCAGAAATAATATAGAACAAGTTGTGTAGGGTGTACAAGCTGTATTTTGAAGTAAATTGACTTCTTTTTTAATTATTATTTTTCCAAAATGCCCTCGAAATGTCTTACAATTTATTTTAAAGTAGGTACCTACTTCAATTTATAATATTTTCATTAGGTACTCTTTTACTAGCAACAATTTGGCAACCTAGTAACAGGTAACAGCAGCTGTCAACTGTCATTGTATATAAAAAATATTGGTGTCATAATAACATGTAAATATCAATAACTAAAATAAATGAATAGTACGTAAAAATTACTGGTTTTCTTCTAGGAAAACCAAAAATATGTACTCCGCTAAATTTATGATACGTTACCAAAAATTATGGAAAACTGGTAAAAGGTGAGAATGAATCAATTATCTAATACCATCAACCTATGTAAGCAAATACATTGCTTATTCTGATTTCTGTTTCTTCAGATTTATGTCCAAAAATCATTATGAAATTTTAAAGTTAAATCGAAACTGTACTACTAAAGAGGTAAAAACAGCTTTTATTAACATGTCAAAAGAAGTAAGTAAATTTTATTACCTTATGGATTTGTTTTAGTTTAATGGGTAGTATAATTTCTATCTTGGGTCTAAAAAGGCAAATGTTGGATTGATTATTTTTCTTGCCAAAGTTTTGTAGAGGGTCGATGTTAGTTAAAAATACATAAATTTAATAAAAATATATACACTCGCGTATGTGGTGTATTTTTTTTAATTGAAAATGGTTTCAAACATCACAAACAGTTTATTATAACGTCTCAAAATAACTAAAGAATTACTCTGCCGTAATTTTGTTATTTATGACATTGGCCCTTTTAGACCCAAACTACAGAATTCATTATTTGTGTACATAAATAATATAATATATTTCTTTATTTGAAATTATTCTGACTCAGAAAATTTATGTTGGCCTGGTGCTGAGTTGGAACAAAATTGTTCATTTATATATTTTTTTTTACACCACAATAGGCCAGAATACCTAATTACAGTGATTAATTACAGCACAGAACACCCAGGGTTGAGAAAAATCACGAATATTTTTTTTTCATTCTCACTGGGAATCAAATCCAGAACCTTCTATGGCCCCTAAATATTTGTAACAAGCCCTTGGATATTTGTTATAAGAATGTTTTTAAAAATTAAAAAACTAGCATTCAAAAATTTTATACCGAAGTCCAATCACGGCGACTGGACCGCTGTGCGTGATATCACATTATTGGCCCATTTCACTGCATGGCGAAAATCCACACGGAGTGATAAAATAACTTAGGGTGGATTAATATTTATTGTATTTAATTCCAGGGAACCGGAATAACCCGTACACCATGAAGTGGACTAATTTCCACTCGATTTCCTTTTGTTGGATTTTTACCCTAGAGTTTCCGCTGAATACATTTAAAATAAATAAAATGTCTATCCACCCTAATTTTACCGTGCCGTGTGGATTTGGATGATACATGTGAAATGTGCCATTCTCTGTCAGATGAAGATTCTAATTTATACATTTTTTTATGTTCTGAATTCATGTGGTTTGCGGAGGGGTAGAATCCAGTAGAATTTTACCCAAAACTCTTAGTTTTTCTCAGAAAAAATATTTTTCTGGAAGTAGGATCTTAAATTATCCACATTTTGCACATAATTCCAATCGAAAGTTAGAGTAGTCTATTTCCAATACCCGCTATCTCTCTATAGCGGCCATATTATGGCAGTTTTGGAAATAGACGAGTCATTACCTCGTTAATTACAATGTTTTCTGTATTTTGTTATTAAAATGATTTCATTTTCAGTGCCATCCCGATAAAAATCATCATGTTGATTCCCACACAAATTACATAAAAATAGTAGAAGCCTATAATATCTTGAGTAAACCTCACAGCAGAGCTAATTATGATTTAGGTTTACGTAGAACTTATTCAGAAGTTCACTACTCTCCAAGAACGTATACCGATCCTGCCAAAAAGTGAATATGCTTATGTCAATTTACACTTACTGCAAATATTGTCCGTGCCAAATATCCGCGCGAAATAGAACTAGACTCCTGGCCGAGTAAATGTGTACCTCTCGGGTAAAAATCCTAGGAAAGAAATCTATTAGAGATAAGTTCACCTCGTAGTGTAGTGGTCGGTGCATTCGCCTACCATACTTGAGGTTCCAGGTTTGATTCCTGGCAAGGTCAACATGAAATATTGGTTCAAAAGGTGGTTTTTTACTTTGATATTTCATTGTTCCTGGACTGGCACCTGAAGCGTAAGGCTAATCATCTTTCCTTCATGAAAAAGATTCAAGTTTGTTAGTGAAAACTCTCAGTGGAAGTTAGTTTATTTTAGAAATAAAATATGAATGGTGCTGAAATTCACAAATTTAGTTTTTTCATTGGTTTCATTTCCAAGCTGGATATTCCTAATTTGTGGATTTAAGTATCACTCATCTCTTATTTCTTTAATAAAAAATCTTTAACCCTTCCGGACCTAAGGAGGGCATCAAGGGTCCCCCTGGAAAGATATTTTGTGACAACTTTTTTGATAATCATATTAATATCATTTTTTGCATAATCCTACCCCATAATGTTAAAAAAATATTTAAATATTTTTCTGTCAAATTCTTTCAATAATAATTCCCATTTGTCTTTGATTTTCCCCCGTGAAAACAGCGAACATTACAATTCATCTCTCTGCAGTTTAATATTCTTTGATATTTTGGTTACTTTGCACGTGTGCAAAACCACAAATACCTGTATTTTGTGCTTTACATTTTACATGCATTACCCCTCCCAAATCCCTGCAGTACCTCCACGCTAACGGGTGACGCAACTTTAAATCAGTGCTATTCAACGCATCACGGTGAAAGCATCGCAATTCCATACAGCATTCTCTCACAAGAGTATTTTATGAAAAAATATGTGAATTTCACAGAAATGTTATAAAACAGTTTTGTAATCACTACCATGAAAATCATAATGATTTTAAAAATATTTTTTCGTTTCATTCGCATTTTAGCTGGGATATTGCTCAGGAACTCATGGATTTTTTCACCTTCAGGCTCTGAAAGGTTATAAAGATGTTAAAAAAATGTAGTACATAATGCATTATAATAAACTTACATGTTTTATTTATTTTTTATACCAGTTATTTCTCTATTGTTTATAAACATTTTTTTTGTTTATATGGCTATATTGTATTTGCATTATTTAGCCTTTTCGCTAGAATAGATTATTATTATTATTACCTATTATAGTACAATTATTATTGTTTGGAAAAATCTGATAATGTTTTATCATTTAAGAGAATAAATAATTAATTTTCTTTTATATTAGATTTTCCAGTGACGATGCATTCGCATTCGCATACCTACATCAAAAAGTATTTATACCACTTTTTTATGACAAACCAATTATTGTTTAAATTTGAATATTAAAAAACAATCACTGATTTGAGTCTACTAAAATCAGACAATTAATAATAATAATAATGTTTGGCTGATTTATAAAGCTCCATTTTTATGTTGCGCTTTACAATTTTATATGTAAACTTACATTCTAACTAAGCTTAAGTTATATATTATACTGTCTGATTTAAAATTGAGGGAATGATAAACGATAGAAGTACTTGATACCAAATTTCTAGTGAAGCTCAGATTTTAAGGATAAGTATAATATACGTAAATGTTAAATAGGTACCCATAGTAAATAACACAGTACGGACCATGTTTGTAGGCATCTTTGAGCATTTTTATATTGGTTGCTAGTTTTTTATCTTCACAATGTGTTGATATAATGTGAATTAAAATACATAAGTATTAGGTACTGGTGAATAGCAATGATTTTTTAGTGAGGCTCAGCCTCACTTGCTTCATATGCTTCGTCCCTGGATAGAAGTTTGTTGTTTGTTTCGCCTCGTAAGGTCATTTTAATAAGTAAACTGACAGTTATGTTTCCCCATCGGTGTTTTGTTTTCGAAGCTAATTTTCAAATTTCAAAATCACTCAATTTACTCAACTTATTATTAAAACTCAACTTAATTTTTTTTTTAGTTTATGTAGTTTTATTTATGTTTTCAGCTCATGGAATGATCCATTTTCGAACAGGGACAAATCTGAAGATGCCTTCTATGCATCTAAACCTTACTATGGTATAAGGGGTACCAAAAAAGTGACCAATCCAACCATAGCATTACTATGTGTTTTGTTTACTTTATTCTTTGCAATGACTCAGTTTTTAATTATAAGGTGATACACTCTTTTTATACCTTTATGTAACTATTCACATATATTTATGTTTAAAGCATTTATTCAGTCATCAAATATTAAAAATAATGTTACTAAATATCAGTTTATAACCACTTGCCGACTTCTTAATGTCTACCGGTTTTGAGACGTACCCGTCTCGTTGTCAGGGTTCTCACTGCATTAACATGCAAATACCAAAATTCACCATCACATTCACCATTACCACAGTATGTCAACGGTTGTCATATCTCTTAAATGAGGAAGTTCGGTGGTTTTGTTTGTAAAAAAATAATATTTTATAGACTATGAAACTAGAGCAATAAAATTTTTATTGTATTATCAACTCTATGGTTTTTTAAGTTTTGTAATTTTTTAATTACTCCACGTGTAACGTCACAAGTTCTCTTCGGTGAGTTCTGCTGATTGGTGATTTGGCTTCCCCTAAACTGAAAATCTATCAATAATCATTGGTTGATTCGGAAAAACTAGTGACGTCAGTCAAAGTAGTTTATTTTTCTTATTTTTTTCATACACTAACAAAACTTTGCCCTATAATTTAATGCTGTAATTTTTACAGTGCGTAAGAAAACATTTTTATATCCTATTTCCTATAGCGCTGAACTTTCTCACTGCGCACGTCATAAAATATTTTTTTAAATTCTATGTATACTGTGAAGATAACCAAGGTGACAGTGCATTTTAGTCTCTCTCCAATGGCACTACAGTCCGTATCGAAGGGTGCCCATCTAAGACTCTTTTGGGTACTCGTGATAATGGCATTCTCCGCACATGTCCAGCCCATCTGAGCCTATTTATTCCGATGTGTACAGAGAGCCTAGGAACTTTATGGATGTTGTACAGCTCGTCGTTATATTTAATTGTCCAGGTTTCTCCATCATTCACGGGACCCAAGATTTTACGCCGCACTCTCCTCTCAAAGATGTCCAGCGTCTCAGTAGACTTTGCTGTTAGTGTCCACGCCTCACATCCATATGAAACCATCATTCTGAAGATAGTTTTGTACAGGAAGATTTTTGTCTTTCTATGGACACTACATGAACACTGGTAACAGAGTATTTCCATGGTAAAAAAAGACGGGTTGGTCTCGAAACCGGTAGATGTTATAACATTTTATATACAAACAGAAATATTTAAATTTTATTTCTTATAGTGAACATAATATGATATTTCATACGATTTAGTGTATTTTTCCAGTTTGTTTTGCATCTGGTTATCTCTTTGGGCCCACAAATTATTTGGTCTTCTTCTGGTTGTTATTTGAGGAAGGTCCATGGAGGTCGCCTGGTTCGCAATGTTATGTTATGCAATCTCTATGTCCTTGCAAATCTTATTTCTATCAAAATGAACCCAAAGATCTTTTATATTTCATTTTCCTTGAGTATGCTAATCTGTTTCAAAGAGAACTACATTTTTATTTACTCGGCAGGTCAATAATAAAAGTCAAGATTAATAATGGACCTCAATGTGATCCTTAGCATTGGTAATATTGGAGAATAAAGGCAAATACTTGTATCCATTAATCATTCCTATTTAACACCTTTAAGAACATTTTCAAGGTATCTTGTTATAATATGTCACTATGTGGATAGAGGCAAAACATATTCATCATCTACGAATATAAATAGCAGGCTTTTTTAATCATAAAGGTTACCGAGCTTTTGTTTTAAATCACATCATAAATGTTTATCCTGGTAAACATCGGTTTATGTAATTATTACGCATGTTTTTAATTATTGTATTTATTATTTTAGAATTTCTTATGGCATAAGTGAAATCGAGCTAAATAAGAAATCAAGAGAAAATGGTTCTTTTTTATCTGCTGCCCGATCTCGTGCTGATACTAATGGGAATGATGAACAACTTAGAATTCTGATGAAGAATATCAATGTGAATGAATCGAAAAATAATATTTCAAATATTGATTAAAAGGCCCTTACCAATCAATATTTAATCAGTCTATATCGGCAACACCAAGTTAATTTATGAATCGGTTTTGCTTCTCCAAATTATAATTTGTAGACAACGAAAAACCTATTTTGATGATTTTAGCCATGTACATATACATATTTACCTCAATACTTGTTAATATTTTTATATTGAATTTTTAATACATTGTACTCAAGTCAAAATAAAAACAAAATTATCAAACACATTTTCGTTCTATAAAGTTTATTAATTAAAAATTATTTAATACCTCGCACACCCTCGTTGGCATTTTAGTATGTTTATAGAACCATAGTATTGGTATATATAAATTTCTTATTCTCCTGTTCCTTAGTCATGCGAGAAAAGCGTTAGATATAAAGTTTTTCAAAATAAAGTATCAAATAAATTTTAACTACTCATGAATTTTTAAATGAAAACGCACTAAATATCATTACTTTTATGCAAGTTAATTATATAATAGGTCGATCCTAATTGATTGTATGTGTACGCATATCAAATCGAAAATAATAATTAGTTAATCAACCTACCCCATTTTCTTCAGTACTTGACTATAAAATATCTGGAGGTTTGTGGTTGATTATGTTTAGTAAGTTGGTACCTCTGCATTCGCGGCCTTGATCGAAAAACGCTCGCCTTGTGTGTGGTTATTGGCGCGTCATTTTCACGTTTTTCTAAATTTTTATCCTTATAATCGATGATTTCATAAGTTAATAGTGAATGTGATGTGAAAAACAAATGTTACTTTTGCCGCGTAATGGAGAATTGTCAATCTAACCAATATTACCAAAAAAATGGTTACATATTCGAACACGCTATTTTGACAGCGGTTAGAGCGTGGGACATAGTTTGAAACTTGGGGGATTATTTGGGTTTAATTTGCTTTAGGGGTGATTTAAAGACAGTTTAAATTGAAAAATATATTTTACACAGTGAAAATGTCCTCATCCAGAAGTTTGTTTAGTAAAACAGTGGCAAAGAAAGCTAAAATTGACAATGAAGACAAACAGGAACACACGACATCTCAGAACACGGGACGTAACATTCCGTCAACTAGTGTCAGAAAACCCGCGTTTAATCCGGCATTATTGTCCTCGGCGTTCTACACGGGGCCGACAATGTACGGCGGGGCAGGAGCCTGCAGCAGCTCGTCTCCAGTCAACCAATATGCCAAGTCTAAGTTTTACGACCGAAAGAAAACGGACATCAAGGTAACCCCTAGCACTCCAGAATCATCCATGAGCCAGACGTCCAGGCGCATATTGGACCTCCTGGAGCAGTACTCGTCTCCTATATCCGACGCTAAGCGAGTTCCTATCAACAACAGGCCGACCTTTAGTGCCCAGAAGAAAACATTGAACAATTCATCCATATTTGACATTTCTAGAAAATCCCTTTACGATGAATCTGTAACGCCAAATACGAGCCAATCTCATCGATTCCGTGAACTACAGATACCAAGTATGGCCACATTAATGAAAATAAAGAAAAACAATCTCTCCAGCGGAAATGCGCAAGCTGCCATAATGGCTTCTATGAGCAGTTCTCTTCCGTACAAACCCGAGTCGTATTCTCTGAGGTCAAGCGCCGATAACAAAACATACAAAAACAAAATCAAGACAAGGATTAGCAGTCGGACCAACAAAGTAGATGAAGACGAGATGGCTCTGCCTGTTAATTTGCCCAACATATCTCTCAACATGACCGGACTACCCACTTTCTTCATGGAGCCCTTTAAAGCGCAAACCAGCAGCTGCAAACCATTTGTTCCCGATAAACAAGCTCTGGAGAAGTTCAACAGTGGTAGTGTAACATCCAACTTCAAGTTTACTTCTCCTGTATCCATCTCTAAAGCGGATGGTTTGCAAGCCACTAGAAAGTTCCAGTTTAGCGAGCCTCTGGACATCTTCAGTCCCGATTATGTGCCGCTAGATGAAGCCAATACATCTGGTTCTTTTGAGAAAAATTCACCCGTCAAAAGTGCCGATACTAGTTATAATAATTACTCAGATAGTCTTTCAACGAGGAAGTCAAATAAATCAGAAAATGCACCCATCGTCAACTTCAAAAGTGGTGACATAGAACAGAGTTCAAAGACCTCTACGAAACGTCCCGCAGAACAGTGGAATGGCAACGATAGTTGGAAAACAAAAGACACCGAAAAGAGTCCTTTAGTTAATGGTGATTTGAAATCATCTAACATATTCGGAAAACAGTCACTGAACAAAAATGATTCCCTGAAAATGAAAGATTCTAGTTACGACGAGATTCTAAATCCTAATATTAAAAAAATCAAATCAGACTCACCATTACCCCCGAGTCCAATATCAGGTCTGGAGAGCTTTATTAAAAAACAACAAGAACAGTGGGAGTGCTCGAGCTGCATGACGCGGAATGACCAAAATAAAGACAAATGTATCTGCTGCGAAGCCCCTAAACCGGGTGCTACTCCCGCTCCTAAAGCCATTAGCACTCCCCCTTACGCTGGAATGTCAAGCTTTATCAAGAAACAACAAGAGCAGTGGGAATGCTCTTGCTGCATGACCAGAAATGACCAAAACAGAAATAAGTGTGTATGTTGCGAAGCTTCCAAACCAGGGTGTGAACCCACATCTGTAGCTGGAATCAATTTTAACTTTGGAAGTACTCAGAATACCTTTAAATTTGGAATCGATAAAGCCAATGAACCGATTAAACCAACTTCTCCAAGTAAGACGAGTTCGGATGAGTTAAAAAAGACAGAAGCTGCGGCGACTATTGGCACATTCATATTTGGAAACACTCAAGCTGTTGCTGACACTAAGACCGACACGGTTCCTGCGGGAGGTTTTAAGTTCGGTATACCCAGCAGTAGCTCTTCTATTCCCAAAACAGAAAGTTCTTCTGCTACCACCATCCTTCCCACTGTCACCTTTGGAAGTAAACAAGGAGAGAGTACTCCGAGTGCACCAGTCGGAGGATTCACATTTGGTATGAAAAAGTCAGAAGAAAATAAAATTGCATCTCCCCATTCAGCTCCAACACAGACTGCACCACCTGCACAAACAGTAGAGAAACAAACTAATCTCTTCTCATTTTCGTCTCCTAAATCGGCAAGTGACACAACGACTCAAGTAGAAAAGCCGACCAATACATTTGGTACACTGCAAAATGATGTGAAAACATCGCCTATCCAAACACTTAAACCTCAGGAAACACCAGTCTCTACTCAAGCTGCTACTTCAGTCGCCAAGACTGCACCTGCATTTACCTTCGGAGCATCACAATCATCGAACAATAAACCGGTGTTTGGCAACACTGCATTCCAGTTCGGCGCTCCTGCGTCATCTACCACTTCTCCACCCTCTACAGATAGTAATGTCAAACCTCCTTCTCTATTTACTTTTGGGGCTAAAACAGCTACGGAGGAATCCAAACCCTCTGTTGAAGTTTCAAAACCCACTTTTTCATTACCGGCACCTTCAGGCTCTATGTTTTCGTCTGTAACCGCTCAAGTAGCCAATAATAATAAAACATCCCTTCCAACTATTGGAACTGGGCTCCAGTTTAACGCTGTCTCTTCTGTGGACAAACCAAAAGAACAACCAGCTGCCCCATTCTTCAATTTCACATCGCCCTCATCTAATACACCTTTAGTCAACAATACCTTTAAGAGCCCTTCTACTAGTGTTCCAGCATTTTCCTTTGGATCTACTTCAGCTCCTAAAGCCGAAACATCCGTTCCTTTATTTAATGCCCCTGCAGCGTCTAATCCTTCAGCTGGAATTTTTGGTTCGAAACCTTCGGAGTCTAATCTTATTTCATCTTCTAATACTCTATTCAAGTCGTCTCCGTCGACTGTAGCGTCGCCATTCCCCACACCATCTTCCGGTATTTTTGGATCTGCACCAAGTGTGAATTCTCAACTTACACCTTCAACTATGTTTGGATCGAGTGCTTCGAATCCCATTGCTAGTAAGCCCTCTGCGCCGGTATTTGGATCTTCTACCCCAGCTGTGGATCCTTCTCAGCCTCAGAGAACTAGCTCGCTGTTCTCAAACCCCGCAGCTCCTTCATCCACCTTCAATGCGGGTAACATATTCGGTAATAACGCTTCGACTGGCAGTGCCCAGCCTCAGCCTGGAAACCTGTTTGGAAATACGGCGAACAAGGCTTCAACAGAAGGCGGTGTGGGGATGTTCGGTAGTAATCCGCAGCCGGTTGTGGGACCCGGTAATGTGTTAGGAGCTCCGGCTCCCGGTCAGATGTTCGGGTCGAGCCCGTCGGTGCCCACGCCGGTATTCGGAGCATCTATCCCCTTCGGTAGTGCCTCCCAGGGCCCGGCCCCGCAGAACGTGTCCTTCCGGTTCGGGGCCCCCAGTTCCGCAGCCCCCGGCGCAGGTTTCGGCGCCGCCCCCTCGGCCGGGGAGGGCGCCGTGTTCTGCTTCGGCTCGGGGGTCCCTGCCCCCGCTGCCCCCAACTCCCAGTTTAACTTCAGCATGGGAGCCCCCTCCTCGGCCTTCCCCTCCACCCCCGGTGGACCCCTCGCAGCCCCCGCCCCGCGACGTATAAAGAAAGCGGTGAGACGGAACGTCCACCGGTGAAACCGAGAACGTAATACTTAAAACAATAGACTTAACTTGCAAAATAATTAAACAAAATCAGAATTCAATTTATAAATTTTAATGGAATTTTTGTGTCAACTGATCTTGTTATTTTATTTATAATTTTATTGCCCAACCGAGAGCTGAGCTCAACGCTATGATCCTGTTGTATATATTTTCTTAATCCGCATTGCGCTTGGTATTCTGACTTGTAAAATTTGTATCCACCTTGTTTATTTTATTTGTTAAAATAATTTTTCAAAATACTAAACATTTTTGTTTCATTTTGATTGTTTTATTTCGTATTTCCCTATTTGAGTTTATTATTAGTGCGCTTAGTCCTATTAGGGTAGAATTTAGTTTTTTACGTATACGAAGGTTGTCTCTCTTATAAGTAAACCTGCGGGAAGTCTGTGATTCTTTATAAATTCTTCGATTATTAATCTTGTGATGTTTACAGCTCTTCCCGTGCCCGCGATGTATTTATAAAGCTTTTATTGAACCGCCAAGCGAGAATAAGGAATTTTGATATGTATAGTGAATGCTAATGAAATGTTATATTTATTATATTTTTAATATGGACCAGGTCGCTTCTAGGAAAGACATCCTGCGCTTTAATGTATAAGTTATGATAGACTATGAATTATTAACAGTTTTAAGTTATTGTAAATTAAATTTTCTAACTATCAGGAGTATTGTAAATTTTTATACCCTTTTAAGAAATGTTAAATATTCCCGATAATGAATCATGCTTGAATTTTATGAATAAAATGCGTACATAACTGAAAACTATTTAGTTTTTCTTTGCACTCACATTTTTTGTTCATTCCAAAAAGCGATAATATTTTTTAATTTTGGTATCACACCCTCAATTAAATTATCTCCATTCTGATATTATGATTTTATCAAAGGTGTGTACAAAATATTCAGTAAATCCACTTCAACTGGCTAGTTGACGTTATTTCGCTCATTCCTCGAAATTTATCTGTTCTGATAAAATAACATTCTCAAACATATTTTCAGATGGTAACCTTAATATTTACTTTTAAGAAATGGAATACCATAGTCACGGGTTACCTTTGCGCTTAACAACTAAGAAATTTGTGACTTGTTACAGGAATTTATTATTTATTTAAAATTCAATAAATCTCACTGTTATTATTAAGACCCGGACACACTTGGCGTGGTGTGGTGTTACTCAGTAAAATATGATAAGTATTATTTAATTTGAATTAACTAACCGTATCTTTACACATTTTGATTAACTTGTTAATTTGATTGAGCACAAAAAATCACATAGTATTGTTTCAGATTTTGAAAGGTTTATCAAATTGTTTTTGAAAAATACCAGTAATTCTCACTTAAAAGTAAATAATTGTCTAATGTGAGAGCCAAATAACTTCTGAAAACTTTAATTTAAATCCAGTATTTGAGATTTCCTTTTGATATTCTTAAAATGCTCGAACACAATTCTTCCATCAAATATAA
Source organism: Micrasema longulum (assembly GCF_059751315.1). NCBI lineage: Eukaryota > Metazoa > Arthropoda > Insecta > Trichoptera > Brachycentridae > Micrasema > Micrasema longulum. Next base: position 1,161,581 of record NW_028277315.1, on the reverse strand, counting down.
GTTGTAGTTAATTTTGGATCCACTCGTTTACCCGGCTTGGCACAAAAAAATATTGAGCCAAGTAATCAAATGCACTAAAAGCCTCAACTCAAAATCTTATTTCATTTCACTTTTACAAAAATAGTAAGAAAAGGAATGAAAAATAATGATGTAATACGAGCTCGTAGCTTACCTGTTTAAAATATTTTGTACGCTTTAATTTTTTTACTCCACCAATTAGCGTTTTCACCCTCTAATGGGCATCTTCAGACTGGTCTGAAGTCTTGACCAATCTGAAGATGTCCATTAAAGGGTGAAAGCACTAATTGGTTGAATAAATAAGTGGAAGTGTACCAAGTATTTTTAATTAAGGAAATATAAGTTATTACATCATTGCAATGGAATTCCATCAAGAATTGTCAATAAATAACTTAAATCAAGTCTAATGAAATATAGTTAATTTAACCAAATAATATTAAAAAGGGGTTTTATGGATACATTTCACCGAGCATACAAATTATTTTAAATTATAAAATATTTTTTGAATTCCATTCAAATATAACCCGCATAATTAACCCTGGTAATTTACACATAAAAGTGAATTCTAAGAAAAAGTTTTTATTAAATAAATCTTTCCTGTCATCGAAATAAGTTGCAGATCATTATAGTTGCAATTAGTAATTATTTTATGAGCACCGCAGATTTATGAAAAAGAGGCATATGTAATTATACATTTGTAATATATTTACCACGACGCGGCACTGAAAAAAAAAGCATTGCTACAAACAATTAGGGCCATGGTTATTACAAAATTATCATTATGTCTCATAATCAACTTCAATAAATAATTGTCTATTGTCAAACTGCCCTTAATAGCAGAGGTAATTTTACAGAAGGGCAATTTATTATAAGTGTTAGAGGAGTTGCCAGAAAGTCTCAGGGAGCCTAAAAAATTTAGAAAAGAATGCGTACTTTGATTGAAAAATAAATAAGAATATTTATGGGACAATTTAATAATTCAATATGTGTAATACTAGTTTGTATGATTACAACAATATAATATTTTTTTTAGTTTTAACTTGTGTATCAAACAAAATGTGAATTCAGCGCCAGTCTAGGAACAATAAAGTATTATCGTGTAGAACCACCTTCAAAACCAATATTTCGCGTTCACCCTGCCAGGAATCGAACCTAGGACCTCAAAATTAGAATGTCTATTTTCGGTAACCATTGTATCAAAAGCTATTTCACCACACACCGAACTGTATTTCATTGTTCCTGGACTGGCACCTGAAGCGTAAGCCTGATTACCTTACTTTACATGTAATAAAAAAATTCCAGACATGCTGCAATGAGGATGTTTAGTGCTATGGGAATTAGGATTTTTTTTCCCTACACCCTGTAAAAGTTAGAGCATTTAATTGAATGCAAAGTTTCTTAAAAATTAATCAAAATACATTTCGATAAAAAGGAACTACTTTAAAACGTCACAGGTTCTGGTCAACAGCTGTTTAGAATAGCCAATCAATCATGTTTTGTGATAGTTTTCCGGGAAGCCATGGTTAGCGTGTTTTCTTTAGGAGTTCTCTTTTTAAATCTCAGCTCAACTCATCGACTACAACTCGTGACATCACGGGTGGTTTAGTTACAAAACTTCAAAAAATCATAGCGATAATAATATGACACATCAAATATAAAAAAAAACAGTTTATTGGCTTAGTTTAATAGTCTATTAACAAATTTTTAATAAACCACTGAACTTCCTGATTGGAGTACCATACCCTATGCACCACTGGGTGCTAATAATGATATGTAAATAATCTTGTATTGCAACTGAATACAACATTACTGAAAACAATGTGTAACAGTTTCACAATAGATGACTTATCTGGGAATGGCTTTTTTAATATGTGGACATAGAACATCAAAATCTCAACTGAAAATACAAATTATACACAGCCTTAATGTTTCTACTTACATATACATACCCCTCCTACTTAAGCTCTTGTAACCCCCACAAAATGTGATTTTGTGAAAAAAATCCTAAATATAGGGTTTATTATAAGAATTATAGTCAATTCATGCACTCATTGCGGTGATATAGTGTACTAAGCTCATACAATTTTATAGTTACGATAGTTTATGTAGAAGGGTCTATACAATTAAAATTTAAAATAGAAAATATTTTCAATACATAATGTAATTTAATTCTGCATTGTATTCATTGCCTGGACCTCGATTACAGTGGTTTGTCAGTTGTCTATAAAGTAAAATCAAATTTTATACAAAAATGTGTATATTTGTGTAAAAATTTAAAGAAGCTTCATCTGTTATGTGTAATTGTACATGTTTACATTATAAAAATATTAAATTTTTCGTATGGAACATTTGATTTTACTTTGCAGACAATTGAAGATAACTTTACTTACTTCCCATTGTAATACTGGCCCTGTATCTTTAATGGTATTAATAAATACGGAATGACATTTGCGAGTATTACTGCGTTTATTTATTTTAATTACATTTGTATTTTCCTTTTTCACCCTGATTTTATATTTTACTAAATAACAAAAATATTGACTGGAAAAGGTTTTGCGTTATTATCAACTGATTTACATTTGACTTAAATCCCCTAATGATATTTTAAAAAAACTTATTCGATTCGTGTTGTTTATTGTTATTTGATTTATTTAGTTCTATTATAATAATCCATAGAATTAAGAATAGTCCAGAAACCGCGCAAAACACGCACATCAAACAGAAGGCGACTAAACTACTCTTAAAAGTAGTTTTACGTTTTTACCCATTAGTTTCTTTGTGGACGTCACTCAGTATGCAACTCCCGATTTGAATTCAACTATGATCTTTAAGAAACAGGATGGGATCACATTTCATGTGTAATTAGCAAATGCAGTGTAAGTAGCAAATGCATTTCCTAAAAATTGAATTATTTTTCCATCTGTCAGATTTTGAAAGAAAACAAAATGGGCATTTGGTTAGTGTTGCCAGGGTAGTAAATTTTTTTACCCTACTTTGCTCATCTAATGAGAGAACTAAGAAAAATTGGATCTCGGATAAAACAACGCCGTGGTGGACATTTGACCGACATTATCTTTAAAACATTAAATATTATTTAACATGATATAAAAATATCCGTTTTATGTAAAATAAAATTTGTTTTATATTTTGAGTTCTAAGTTTATTAATTCAATTACTCTTTTTAAATGACCCTTTACTTATCTACTCTGTTGTGTCAATCAATGTTTCAGCGTGCACAATAAAATTTAGAGAAATTAACAGATTACTTTTTTTTACCATATATTTGTGTTATGATTAGGTATACTTTTTCCCAACATTACGCGGCGACTTCGAGAATGCGCGCGGTGAAAGTGGGGCATAGTGGGGGGATTTTTGGACACAGTTCCATGTATTCAAATATGATTCTACGCTCCTTCTGGACTATTCTTAATTCTATGTAATAATCATTGTCTAATATAGTATTTAGGTACAGCACAATATTTACATTCATACCTACTCTAATACTAATTTATCCACAGCGTAATAATACGCCACCCACTTACATATTTTTTCATAGCGTTAAACATGTCAAATTTCATGCCAAAAAAAATGTTTGCCGGGAATTATACTGAATTACTTTTTAATTAATTAAATCTGAAGCTGAAGCACGTACAATTCTTGTGCAGACTTATGCGATGATGCTGTTGGAAACAATATGCAGAAATTGGTTTCAACCAATAATTTTTACAATAATTATAGAGATTTTGTTAACGACAACAGTGGTATGAAGAAATCAGCCCATATTAGGAAGAACAATGATTTATCTAATAAATTTAGTTGCATTTTATGTTTTGCCAAATATGGTCTAATAAATAATGTTTCTTCTTCTGCTTTTCCAAATCCGATCCTAATTGGAGCATGTGGATATCACCAGTTGCCTCCAGGAGACCTTATCGCCAGCCAGCACTCTCGCCTTCTCCCCCGTCAATCCAGCGCCCCTTAGTTCCACCAAATAGAGTCGAAAGATCATCATCGACGGCCTTCCAGGAAGGCGTGAGCCCGCAGGTTTGAAAAACAGGCAGCTTGGGTTTAGGTTCTCCTAAGGCATGCGTAGCATGTGTTCAAGCCAGGTCCACTGCCGCATCCTTAAGACGCTCGTTATAGGAGGCTGTTGCGTCCATTCTCGGACTTCAATGTTGGTTATGAAATCGAACCACTTTATGTCTAATATTCTCCTCAAGCACTTTCTTTAAAAATTCAGAAGTTTGGTATTCTGAGCTTTGGTAAGGTACCAAGATTCGCGCCCATATAGGAGTACTGGCATTATACAAGAGTTGAATAATCGGCATTTCGTTTTGACCGTGTATAGACTAGAGTTCCAGACAACACGCATCATGTTAAAAGATGCTCCCGCAATTCCTAGGTGGGTTGCGAGCTCTTTATGCATGCTTCCATCCTCAGTTTTGTGAACTCCCAAGTATTGAAAGCTGTCAACTTTCTCAATCCTCTGTCCATTATTATAGAGTGGCTGATCACGGTCAGGACAGGATTTGTTACACAAATAATGTTTAAGGTGAGGACTTTTTTTATCTAGGAATTATTCAGATGCCTTTAAAATTTGGCAAATGTCTCCGTTTTCCTGTAGTCAAAAATTACTTAATGATTTCAAGAAACAATTTAGTGTTTTTTTTGTAGTTTGTACTTACTTAGGTTACTAAAAAATAAAATGACTGAAGAGGTCTTTCTCAAATAGTTTTATTAATGTGACCTAAAATCAGTTGGTTTAATGCCTACTACTACTACTACAGCAGGTGGGAAAGAGGGAATATGAAAGGAACACAACGGGCGAAAATAGAACCCGATTCTGGATTCACAGTTCTCCATCTTACCTGCATCACATTTATGAAATTTTATTTACATTTTAGGATCTTTGATTTAATTATTGTCCTAAATACACAACTATGATGTATTAATTAAAAATAAAACTCAATATAAATACAAAGACACTTTATTTATTTTAATACATAATTATTTGTGCATGTTTTAAAGAGCTTAACAATTATTTTTGTTTAGATGCTGTAAAATTAAAATCTGCAGTGAATATATGAATTAAATTGCATTAAATATATTGATTCATTTATTTATTTGATAAGGTTAACAAACAGTATGTACAAAATATAAAGACATTTTTTGTATTAGTGTAGGACACCCATGCACACACCAAAAAAATTGTTTACACTGAAGACTATGTTAAATAAAACAAATTTAGAAAATCAGAAAATAAATAGGTGTATAATAATAATAATGAATTAAAATACGTGCTTCTCCCAATATTTCTATGATTTATTCAGATGATCTAGATTTAAAAATAATAGTAACTTTAAAAATGCACATAAACTAATTTAGGTAAAATATGCATTGTCCATTTATAAAAAACCTTAGAGTAATAATACTCGGCTGGATAATAGAGTCTCCCATATGGACAAAAACCATTATATGATTATCAATCACGAAGTTAGCACAGTTTACAGCAATACAACTGACCGTATGTACTCAGGTTTTTTTCAAGAATTTCAAGCGCAAACGTAAACCGTCCGTTACACATTCGTTGTGAACTAAAAACCGAACCAAAAATTTGGAATCCTTTTGATCTATGCAATCGAGCTAAAGAGCTTCTCTAGCGAATTATTACTCTGAGTAATAAACCTACTAATCGAAAATATGTATTTTTCATAATATCTATGGTAAGTATGGCTCACTTAAAAAAAAATTGTAACTGTAATAATTAATTGGGAATATTAAAACTAACAAAAGTATCTACATGTCTACCAAATTTAAATGGTATATTTTTTATCATTATATTATATTAATTCTTTGAACACACATTGTCATTTCTCAAACATATTTTAATTGCCGCGTTTTTTATCACAAATTAGTAAGTTCAGTAATGCACACAACTGACACCTGAGTAATCCAGATTGTTACTCTAATGTAAACAAAACCATGTATCTCGTACATAACACGAGGAAGATATTATATCAGAAATGGTAAACATAAATATATATGCAAGCATCAACCAGTTCTGTATTAATTGGATGATGCATGCAAGTATTAATGCAAAATAATTTATCTCCATTGAAAATATTTACTGGTAAGTAGTTTAGTATGTATTTTCTAATGCTATTTTGTATATATAAATTTAAAAATCAAATGTGTTCTTAATTACTTATGATTATTGCTTTTTACTTTTCAAGTAATTGTAGATGTGGAAATGCTTAAATTAAAAAATTAATTTAGAGACTTGAACAAAAAGTTACATGGAAATAATAAAGAAAAAAAAATGTTTTAGTTATTACTTACCTATCTAACAGTACCAGTGTTGAACTTTTTAGATTTTCACGGCCATTAAGATGCACAATAAGGTTTACTGGGTACTACTTTAACAATGTCTCGGTAAATAGTAAAAATGACAGACTGAAACCCAGAAAAAATATTGTGCAGTACCAGAGTTATTCAAAATCATTCACAAATGACATTAATGGTTTACATAATAAAACAAAGAACTCAACTCTTGTATTTTTTTTTACAAGTTAAATATGATAGTTTTCTTTTATTCGTGCCATAATATTTGCTTCAATGTACCACATACCCACATACCCACATAATGATTATTTATATAAATAAATAAACGATGTATGTTTATATTATGTATCATCATAGTAGGCTGATATTATTTATGGTTCTTTAGACCGAACCAATATAAAATATAATGGTTATCACACATTATATCTGTAAAGTTTATTTTGTACTTAGATACAAAACTAATTTTAACCTCAAAAAACATTCATAGATTATTTCGTAGTTTAAAGATATGATAACTTGTAAAATTTACAAACCTTTCCAGAAGGTTATTTTAGCCTAAATCAAACACTTTTAATACTTGATTTTTCGATAAATAGATTATAATAAGATCATTCTTGCCAAGTTTCCTGCTAGTTTAACATATCGACCCCTTGGTGTAACTAAGAATTTGAATTGATTTGAGTTACCGAGTGAAAACAGATCTATTTGCACTGGGCCACTGGTTTAGCTTAAAAATGTTAGAGCGCTCGTCCTCTACCTAATAGTAAGAGTCTGAGCTTGGAGGGGGGAGTTTTAGCAATTTGAAAACACATGCCCTCCACTCAGTAGCCAGGTTCTTTAAAGATCGGGGCTTGAATGGCGAGAACTAATTTACGGGGGCCCATCACAATAGATCTACACAGGTCGCAGTGACGTCACTCGCTTATATAGCACTGAACCATATTTTTTTATAATAAGAATACACACTAACACCATCTACTGGATATTAAAGGAGTTAGTAAATGGTGAAAGTTTCAACTGCATCCAGTTAGTTATTAAATACAATTTGTGGACCTTGTTTCTGAGTACAGTGTTAGTATGAGAAGGAAACTTGTTATTCCAAGGGGTTGATATTTGAAAGGTGTTTCTTAAATTTCATGTAAACAATGTCTCATTGAATACATTAGCTTTGGGTAAATTGTTGACCTTAATAATTTAAGACAAAACAAGAATACTTGGTAATCTCAAACATACTGTTTGATTTTACTTTAAATATCACAAGTTTATAAACATTTAGTGCGCTAGGTCAAATGTAAAGTGTAAGAGGTAATCCCAAAGCTCAGTCGATATGATTTCTCTTTGATTCCATCGTTAAAAGGTTTCAAGTCTAAAATTGAATTGGTTTGTTTAGAGCCTCGCGGATTTGATGCAAAAATGTGTATGAGGAGATGGTGGGGCGAATACTTGCTTCCCGTCTATTTTGTAATCAGTATAGCTCATCGAGAAGTTTTCCTTACAACCAAGTTTATCTGCAATCTTCGAGCTGAAGAAACTGCTGCAGTCTATTTTGAGAAAACCAAGCTTAGCAGTTCGAGCGAGGTCGCTGAAATAATAAGAAAAAACGCTGTAAATTCACATTTAATATTATTTCGTTTAAAATAAAAAATAATAGTCGAGAATTTAAAAACATCAGAATAGTATATAATTTTAAAAATTTTGATGTTCTTTAATGTTATATAAGTAATGACATTCCTTACAAGATCATCATCATAATCATTTCCCTATCTGCACCCAGTGCTGCATAGGGCACTGCATTGGTACACCAATTGCAACTGTGTTACCTCAAAGTAGTTGCTGAACGAGACGGATGAGAGACCCGCAAAGTTGGCAGCTCTAAGGATCAGTGACGTAGGCAAGCCTATAAAAATCCTACACACGGCCTCTTCTATTCTACACACCTCGTCACAACCTCACAAGATTCACAATTGTTGAATTGATCTTATTTATTTATGTAAAACTTCAAGTCCAAAGAATAAGTACTTTGACGGATTTATTGCTAAAAGTAATATCTTCCAGCTAAATGATTTTATCGTTGCCTCCACCATAACAAATTTTAAAATATGATTTAAGTTGTAATTAAATAATTAGCAGTATTCCATATTTATGTAAGTAGTCTTTTTATTTTTTATCATTGATGGTTCATTAAGCAATCTTATGAGATACAAAGTAGACGACGTGCGAGATGTCAAATATAAGATTTAAATTAAACTATTACATTGCGTTTTAGTCAGTAGTACAGAGAAATATCCACCAGAGAGTGCATAGTAAGCACACTTATAAACCTACCTACAAAGCGTACGGTATAGTCATGATATTTCATCCGCTATTGCCCATCACCACAACTGGTGATCGGACCACAATTCGGTGACCCACAGCTGAAAACATCCAACGCCCAGATACCACAACTGGTTACTCCGACAAAGAAAAGTTACTGGTACCTATACACCGGACCTATATGTATTTGGGTTTAGTGTCGTTGTTTGATTGGTTTGTATTACTACGTTCTTCTTCCTATCCGAGGCGGGATCTGGAGCTTGCGGCCGCGGTCTCAATTTGGAACTAACACTGTATTCCTTCACTGTCTTACTGGGAAATTAGAAAAAGGTGATTGTGATTGTGGTGATGTATTTGATTGATCACAAATTGACAATACTGCAGTGAGGGGTACAATGAAAGCTTTTAAAGTTTCTTTGTTGTGTTATTTCCACGGATTGATTGTAAAGAAATATTAAATTTTCGCTTAATTAGTTTTTAAAAAAATGAAAGTGATATGCGAAACTGAAGAAAGACACAAGACTTTATGAACAGTTTCGGGAAAGGGGTGGATACTTTCATTACACCGAGGATGTTCTGGTGCTCTAGAGAGTAGATAATAACGTTTCCAAACACTGTCGACATAAAAGGGTTTGAACTGGGTGATAGATTTATTTATTTATTTTATTTATACTTCCCCTTGTCTTTACCTTGTAGACGATGAGGGGGGGTTTAGAGTGACAGTTAAAGGAACATTGAAAGTTGTAAATTTGTTCACACTTTTCCTTACTGAATTTGGTAAGTAGAGGAAGAAATATAATCAATTCGTAATGAATAACAAAAAATGCTTGCTTGTATGAGTGAATCCAAAGAAAGACATTTAGTCTTTAAAACGGATTCAGGTATGTGGTGGATGCTTTCAATGGTACTCATATTAAAAAAATTATCTTGATAATTTATTACTTAAAAGTAAGTTGATCAGTCTTCTGCTTCAGGTTTCTTCAAATTATATTTTAATATTTTAGCTTTGATAAAAAAAATCTCCTTTCTTTTCCTTCTCTCCTCTCCACTTTCAAAACACTTGCATTACGCTACATTCCATTTAAGTCAATTTTATTCATCCATTTTCTTAGTTTGAATCCATTAATTTTTAATATACAATCACTACTTCTATTGTGCAATATGTCCAAGAATTATTTTCTCCCATTTAAATGTTTGGGTAGCTAGTAAAAGTTACCTTTAGGAATAAAGCCACCTTAATATAATAAATATCATCGTTATTCCCCTTCCGCACTTAGTGGGGCATAGGGCACTGCTTTGGTATACTACTCGTAAATGCAGCGTATTTCAATCATCTGTCACATGAAGATAAGGTGATCAGTCCCACACTTCAGGTGCCAGTCCAGGAACAATGAAATATTGCAGTTCAAACAACTTGTCGAATAAATATCGCTCGTCCACCCTACCAGGAATCAAACCCAAGACCTCAAGAAGTTACAACTTATCTCCACTCGATTTTCTTATTCAGGATTTTTATCCGAGAGCAGTTATCAATTCGAAAGCACTTGTCCAGGGTTATGGTACTATTTAACACACAGAACTGTATTCATCACCCGCCTGGATACAGAGCTATAAACTAGGAATACATATAAATAAACCTTTGTATGAATTTGCAAATTAAGTCTTAAATAAATAAACAAGTAAGTACCAGTATACCTATCCGTTTAATTTAATTACGATAGGCTACTGCGTACTGTAGATTTGAATTTATTTATTTATACTTTTACAATGTTTGTATTCCTTTTTTATACAGAATAATGTTCCCTCACTGGGGTTTCCCGTGCTGGGGGAAACATTTTACAATAAGTAAAACATGTCTTAAATTAGTTATTTAACAAAGTTAACATAAAAATCAATTAAAAACATAATTAATTTAATTAACCTAATTATCATTAACAAAATAAGCAATATAAATGAAAATAACCATAAAAAAATAAAACCAATTTATATGGACCTGCAGATTAAATTTCATAAACAGTACACAAATTTTTACCTATTTGGCTTGATCCACTCATCGATCCGTGCGCAACCCACCACCACTATCCATTTCCTAATAGCAATTTTATATTGTGAGTACTTACTAATTGTTCTTATGGACAATGGAAGTAGATTTTTTTTTAAATATGTGAGTTGCATTATTCTTTTACCTTGCTTGTAATGTACAAGGTTTATATTTACTTCAAAGAGATAGTTATTTACTTAGAGTATAGACTCTAAGGTTATTTATTTGTTTACTTTAAAAAAAAAATCATTTATTCTATTAAATTTGCTCCAATGAAAAACTTTGTTTAGTTATTTAGTTGATAAATGAAAGTAAATTGTACACTTTAACCGAGTAGTAGGCCAATCCTCTTTGACCGAAAGTTGTATTAACGTTTAACTGTTTTTGCAGCATCAGGGTGGAGTATCTAGTAACTATTGTATTTGTAGAACTCCTTCCACTTTAATGAGCTCTTTGTGAAATTATTATTTGTTTGATCAATGTGTCATTTCCGCTTACAAAAATTTGAATTTAAAAAACACAAACAGTGTACTTACAAAGCTTTCTGAGTGAGCACTCCTCCTACACCTTTACCCCGACAAGAACTGTCAACACTGAGAATCTTTACATCATACAGGCTGTCAAGGCCGGGGTGGTAACTGAAGATGTCACAAGCTTGCTCCATCTGGTACAGGAAACGAAGGGTCTTCACGAACTTTGGATGCTCACAACCAATACTCCAGTCTTCCTCGCCTTCCTGGAAATACCATTAAAAAGGTGTTAATTAATAGTTAGTATTACTAATTATTTTATGGCATTTCTGCCATTTGCATTTTATTATATATACATGTCCTCCTCGGTAATACGTTTTACCACTTGCTATAACGGTTTGCCACTTTTCATACTTGGGTTCATAAAACTTTACAAACAATGTTGATGAATGAATTTTCAAAAGTGATAACTTCATTAAACCAGTTTGCATCTTTTTGATCATGGCAACACATTTTTGACAGCTTGTACCTCAGAGGCAGACGGATGCAAATCCAAACTTCAAGTGTTCAACCAAAGCCTAAATAATCTACTTTCTCTGAGTGATTTCTAATAATTTATAGCATTCATTTGTATTTTCAGTATCTTAATACATTGGTTCTTTCATTGTAAGACAAACATTTTTGCAAAATCAATGGACATGATTATAAACTGGATACGAAAATTGAAATGTCATTTCATCAAATTCTGGATTTGCGTCCGTATACCTCTGAGGTACAGATTTTTTATCTCTATAATATAAAAACGTCTCCTCAGTGACTACTTTATATGCTGAACTATGCCACTTTCAAGTGAATAAACAAGCCATTATTCTCTAAACAATACAGTATATACCTGTGTCGTATTCGCGGTATAGCAGTCAGCGCGTTTGCCTACCATGCAAGAGGTCTCAGGTTCGATTTCTGACATGTAATATTTATTTGAAAATGTGTTTTACAATTGAATATTTCATAGTCCCTGAATTGGCACCTCAAGGATAAGACTGATCATATTACCTTCATGTAGTTTTGACAATCAAGTCGCACTGTGATTGGTGTATCTATGCAGTACGCTATACACCATTGGGTGCGGAAAGGGAAATGATGAATAACATATATAAAATGTCAATAAAGAGTGTTGCTAATATAATTTTAACAAGAGAAAAACACAAAAAGGTAATTAGTTCATCTCGTTTTTTAGATAAATCCAAATTTTGCCGTTATTAAACTAAGTCAAATATTGGATTCATTATTTGGATGATTGAAGTAGTCAGCGCAGAAGTGACATAACAAACCCAAAACTATTTTACACCTATGTATAAATTGACTTAAATATTGGAAAGGGTCCATATGGGAACCATGCATTTTATTAACTAAAAATGATTTGATCCACTTTCCGCATTAATCAATAAATGTCACTACTCACACCATTACCAGTTTGTACACAAGGCCATACACGGTTTTTTAGGGCCAGACCGTGAAATTTCAGAGGAACATTCTTCATGGTAAGCTTTAAAAAAATCCTAATATTTTTTTTCCAAAAATCCATTTAGAAAAAAAATTATAATAATTAGTAATTTCAAAATGTAGTAAATCCTTAATTTCTCGGACAAGAAATTCCTCCACAAACCCCTACCCCTCTCCTACGCAGCCGATAATACTGTTATTGGATCGAGTAATAATTTCAATTTAATTATTAAACAGAATATTCACAGAATAAATAAGTCTGCTCCTTAATATAGACGCACGTCAATAATGTATACGTACATGCTGTACAAATTGCCTAACAAAGATTTTAAAAGAGCAATCCACATTTTTTCTGAAATTTGTCTGTATAGTAAGTACAGTAGAAAAAATAACGCATAATACTTTTTGTTTTAACATTTAACCGCCTTTAAATATTTTTTTTACATCTATACATATAAAAGGCAATGGTGTAATTACAAAAAAATACATGGCAACTAGTTTTAATAATACTTCAGTTATCGAATTAAAATCGGTCTATCGAATCCCAAGTACTTGCTTATGTTTAAATTCCAAAACATAAAATAATTCATAAATTATTTTAAGATGATTTTCAAATAAAGAATTCTTTAAGCGAATGTCAAGCTCTTCTCGGGGATGCACTTTATTCAGGAATGCGATGTTCAAAATGGTATCGAATGTTAGTTGATATTATTTTAGTACAACATAAAAACCAGTAAAAAGAAATAAATGGGTAGAATTTATAAGGAATTCAATGAAATAATCTAACTGAGATCCATAAAAAAAATGAATGATGTTTGTAAACATTAAAAAAAACGCTTTTTTTATGCATTAAAAAATAACCTCCGTCCATTTTTTTTGTATCCGCATTCTCGGCGAATGCAACCCGGGTGATGGATAAAAAAAACATTTACGTTCCTAACTTTTTTAGTACTTAATAAATTGAAGATTTTATGAGCTATAAACCTTTTCGTGGCAAAGATGTACATTTATCTGAAAACTGCACGCAAATCGGTCCGGTAGTTATCGAGTCCATCGAGAACAACCATTCGAACATTGCCTTTTATACATATATATTTAATACATATTTATTAACGTTCTGTTTAAATCTTCTTACCTTCATATAATGTTTCATAATAAATATTGTAATCTTGACATATGTAATAACTGTGAAAATATGAAGTCTGAAAGGTGCATAAAACACCTGGGAGTAATCATTGACTGTCAACTTAAATGGACTAATCATTTTGAATTAATTATTAATAAACTGAGATATTTAACCTATGTATTCAAACGGTTAAGTATTTACGCCCAGCTAATACTATTAAAATGGTTTATTATGCACTTACACTTACACTACATTCATCGCTTTCCCATGGAATAATTGGATGGGGGGGAGCTAATAAAAACCATATTCACCGATTAGAAACTGTTCAAAAATTTATCTAAAAAATAATGCTTCACAAACATCGCACTTTTCCCTCTTTCCAATTTTTCCAAGAAGCTAAACTTTTAGATATTGTTTTCAATGTTTATAATATATTTATTTAAGAACCAAAATGTATTTACAAGTAATTCAAATAAATCGAAGAAGGAATCGTGTGTTAGAAATGCCACATTGTAAAACGAGGCTAACACAGTGACATGCATATTTTATAGGCCCAAAAAATTTAAATTATTTTTTTACTGACAATAGTTCACTGTCCCAAACTTTCAAAATGTTCCTTCTTTTAAAAAATATGCACTATCCTGGATTCAAACTAAAAATATTAACTCTTTTTTTCTATCATATATTTTATTGTTCTTTAATAATAAGGAATGTTTTTTAGTTATATTTTTGTATTTCCTTTTTTAATTACTATAAAATAAAAAAGTACCTTATAATCATTTACAGAATATTTTCTTTTCTTTTTCTTAATAATAACAAATATTATACCTGTCTATTTATTAAAGGAGCAAAAATTCATAAACCTTGTATACCAACGAACAGGATATGGCCTAGTGGGATTTTTTGTTTACTGTTATGTATTTCATTGCTATGTAATTATCCTTTATTTTTGTGTACTCTGTTTTACCTCTAATTAAATGCATATTGTAAAAAACAAAAAATATACATAATATAATATATATAATTTTGATATATTTTTTTCTTCATAAATGTTTTTTCCCATTTCATAATATTTTTACTGCCTTTTATAAAATAGAATTTTGTGACTTCGCCATTTTTTTCGCTGATTTTTACTGTTTCTCCGGTATTATGATCATGTTTATGTTTGCTTTCATATTTTTTTTCCAAATTTCTGTGTTTTTTTTAAAATTAATAATATTATACACATACCCAGTCTCAAAGATGTCGCAAAAGCGATGAAACCGGTCACTGGATATTCCAAATTTGTGGATTAAAGTATCACTCGTCTTTGATTTCTATAATAAATTACAATGACCTTCCATCAAGAATTTTTACTTACAAACTTAAAAATCTAATTTACACTTGTGTATTGTTTTTTTTTTCAAAATGATTCTTAAGAATCATTAAACTCATCAGTTTTAAAGCTTTGTTTTGTAATATGATAAATATTATTATATTATAATAAATTAATATGCAACTGAACTTCCTTATTTTATGTGTATGTCAAAATAGCGTTTCGGAATATTTTATGGACAGACATGTATATGTACATATGTATATGTTGAGAGCTATGAAGGTATGAGATTTTTAGTGTAAGAAGTTAATTAGATCACATAGATTATTGTAACACAGAAAACCTTATTATTTATACTTTATTAAGTTAGTTGATAACATTTCAAAAAATGATTTACACTTTTAATAACATTACAATACATATTTCATCAAAATTTCTCAAGAACATGTTTTAAAATTAATTTGTAATATTTCAATGCTTTCTATTTCTTCAGGTTACGCATTGAACAGCTTCAATTTATGATTCAATAAGTTTTGAGACTCTGTTTTTCTCCTCATTGGTAATCTTATCTTTTTTAATCCTTTGTTTCATATGTATGACATTGTTGGTTAAATTTGATTGCATTTATTGCCTTAGTTATTTTATGTATAGAAAAACCAATTTAAATGCATTAAATAATTAAGGGAATAAATAAGGGATTAAAATAAGGGAATAAATGTACCAACATTATATTTTATTTGTTATTTTACTGTGAGCGAGCCAATTTCTTTGTGCATTCTTTCTAATGTATCTAATGTAGAATATATATTTATTTTTAGTATAATTTTCATAGCCTTATTTGAAGAATTTGTGTATTTTTAACGTCCCCTTCATTACATAAATAAAGAACGGGTTATCGTTTTAGTCTAGAGAGAAATACCCGTATTTACTCGAGTGACTTTGTATTTTAAAACGGAAATTTAAATTTTTTCCACCATGAGAAAAATTCGAAAGAAATACCTCGCCAGTAACAATTAAAACACTGAAAAATAATTATCTTAAGCGAGTTTTATATTGGATTAGAAACCCCCAATTACGAAACGGCTTTATGTCGAGTAGATATACCCTTAAGTGAGGGAGACTTACCCCCCTTTTCTCATCTTTCACAGCCTCCCCTCTCCCTAAACCTAACCTTACCTAACTCAGGCGTATCTGTCAAGTTTTCCTTTGTTGGGAAAACTCGTTTCGTTTCCTTTTACAGAAGGCGCGACAGTTTAGATAACAGTTCTGAAACTGTGGATCCTTTTATAGTTCATTTGATATCATTTTAAATCCGTTATAACAATTAATAATTATAGGAACTTCATTGGTATACTTTTAGCATTTATCAATAATCCAAGTAGAGGTTTGTGAACGGAATGCTAGTCCAAGAAATGAAGAAGCGTCCATCTTCAAATTATAATATACTTGCATATATTTAAAAAAATTGTTTTTGAAAAAAAATATTTTTGTAATGTTTGCCATGTGAAACGTTTAGTGAACGACTGAAACAAGATTTTCAGCCGAAACTGAATTTCAGCTTCTGTTCTAGCTTCAGCCAAACCGAAACTTATTTAAATAAGTTAAAAATCACTTCAAAACGACCACAATTAGGCGGTTTTATAGTTAAACCAAACGAATTTATTTAAATAAATAAAAAACAATAAGAATGAATCTTTTCCCATAATCCAAAATTATTGGAACAATTTTTTTCTGAAATCGATATATGTTTCCCTCACTCTAAACAACTATAAATAAAATGCTAGAACCTTAATTGTAAATAATAATTATAACCTAATTTAGATTATAATTATTGTTTGTTTTTTAAACAGGTAAAGCTCACATTAACCAAAGTGAGCTTTACCTGTTTAAAAATGTTTTACATGCTTTGTTTTTTTGTATAATTTCATATTATATTTCATGTTATATTTTTAGCACTGAATTAAGCTTTACATAGAAAACTATAATTTTTAAATAAATAAAAATAAAATAAGTGTTAAATAAAGTGCACTGTGAATTAAAAGGCATAAATTTAGTTAATAAACTAGTTGTTTTTTTTAGCGCTTTTTGATTCCTTGTTATGTTACGCATATAATTTATATGTAACAGCTCTTCAATAAACGCTTTAGGAACATTAAATTATTAACTATAAAGAATTACAAAAGTAGGTATTAATCAACAAATCACAAAATAAGCCTAGTTTTTATTTTTTTATGTTTAACAATGGCAATTCAATTACTAATTATATGAAATGACTATACTCCAATATCTCTAATGCGGAAGTTCAGTGTCTATTTTTATTTTTTTTATTTGTTAATAGACTATTAAAAAAATATATTAAATATTTGCATACCGTATTATCAGTGTTATGATTTTTTAAAGTTTTGTATTTCTGAAAAAACTTCACGTGTGACGTCAGAGGTTGTTCTCTGTTAGTTCTTCCCATTGGTTCGTTTACGGTAAGCCAACTGGATGTCCTTCTCAGCTCTCACATCATTGGTTGGTTCATATGAACCAGTGACGTCAAACAAAGTAGTGGGTTTTCATTAAAATATTTTTTTATTATTTTTTTCGTACATTTTCAAGAAACTTTGCCGTACAATTGAATGCTCTAATTTTTACCGCGAGCGAAAAAACATTTTTTGGATCCAATTTCCCGTAGGGCTGAAGTTCCTCATTGTGCTAATTTTCCACCCGAGTACAGCCGAACGTCACCCGATACTTGTCGACCGCAGGTTTCGGCCGAGCCGAAGTTTTGGCCGATTTTTCGAAACTCGAATTATTGGCCAAAACCGAAAATTCGGTCGGTCACTAGAAGACTAGAGGTTTCGCGGTCTGGTCCTTAGACGCCATGCATGTAACGCGAAGTTCATTGTGATTTGTGATATTCGTTCATTGTGATATTCGATGTATAATCCGTCGTAAGATGTTCTCGAAATTTCGTCATTTCGTTTTTGAGTTTCACGGTCTATATTCAGTTACTTACTAGTTTCCTACCTGTATTACTTTTGAGGTAATTTTAGCTTCAATAATATGTAATGGAAAAATCAATAAATCGGGCAAATACTTGGTTTGAATTATCAGAGAGATAATAATACGGATAATATAGCACAGGTGTGTTGGCTAAACTGAGTAAACGATACGAATACAAAAACATTGAGAAACACTGCTAAGTACCTCCTCGGTTGCCATAGCAACAAGAACCATAAAACATTTCGGGGTTCAAGGACGACCCTAAGAAAGCACATCCTTGCAAATTATTTACAATATCACGGATGTTTGATAAACAATTTATGTTTTGTATTAGGGAATGAATATTTTTTACGGTATGTTATTCCGATCTCTTTAATTAATTTTCGATTTGACTGAATTTCAGATTTTCGGCACCCCTTTTTTTCGCTTAAGATAATCATTTTTCATTTCAGTGTTTAAATTGTTACTGGCGAGGAATTTCTTTCGAATTTTTCTCAAGGTTATTTTATTTGCAACTTCTAAGTGCCTAACAATTGTTAATTGCTTTTATTTTGATAATGTACTTAATCAATAGCTTACAATATTAATTCAGTTAATTGCTTTTATTTTGATAATGTACTTAATCAATAGATTACAGTATTAATTAAGTTAATTGCTTTTATTTTGATAATGTACTTAATCAATAGCTTACACCACTGTGGAAAATTTATATTTACTGTTTTCACAATTTTCATTCATCTGTAATCTTATTTTCTGTATATAATATATGTGAAAACGGTTGTTTTTTTCACAAATAAAAATAAATAAATAATTGAATTTAAATCGACAGTTGCGTACTAAGTGAAGTCTACAGAGTACCTAATGGCCAAAACGTAAAACTACTCATTTATGAGTAGTTTAGTCAGCTTCAGTGAGATGCGCGTACGCGGTTTCAGGACTATTGTAATTTTATACATGTTTGTAAAAATGTCATTAAATATTAAAAAAAATAATTTTACGATAGTTTACCTTATCTTTTTTATGTACAGCGGCTCCCAAAAGAACACCCATTAGCTGTCCTTCATTACTAACCGCCATAACTGACAGTCCTTGGTGAATATCTGATACCGAAAATTCTTCTAGCTCCTTGCACCTCTCCCCGCCTTCCATCAGCTTGATCGCTACGTTAAGGGGCTCGTCCAGGAAGAAGTTCTTTCTGAGGAAAGTCAGCACTCTCTCCGAATCTTCGACCTTGATGATTTCCGTCTTGAAGCCGGGGTCGAGGGTCTTGGAGACCTTTTCTGATGATAGTGCTGGAGATGGAGTCAGGAAAGCTGGCGGAGTGGACATCATGACTGAAGCGCTGAGGGATAAACTCGCCAATTTTGAAGACAGCGTCTCGCCAATCTGAAAAATAACAGAAAACCTCAGTTTATCGTTTCGGTATTAAATATAATGTAGCAATTTTTATACATAAAATATTTAAGGGGATGAATAAAACAAAAACAAGAATGAAATTTAACCAACAATGGCATACATATGAAACAAGGGAGAAAAAAAGATAAGATAATTGGTAATTGGTAACAATGAGGAGAAAAACAGAATCTCAAAACTCATTGTACAAGAGATTGAAGCTGTACAGTGAGTTTCCTGAAGGAATAAAGGAAATAGAAAAGATCGACATATTTCAAATTAATTCGAAAAAATATATTATTGAGAAATTTTGATAAAAAAATTGTAATGTTATTAAAAGTTTATATTAGTTCTTAAGATGTTATGAACTAACTTAATACAGCATAAATAAATAAATATCAATGTTTTTTGTTCATGTTATTGGATAATATTTAATTTATAAATATAAAAAAACCGTTTATATCTAACAATATAATTAATTTGCTTCTTAATTTAATACGATTTTTTATTTACCCTCATTAAGCAATTATTTAATACCAAACTAATATTCCAACCTTTTGGAATCGTCCAAATTTTTGCTATGATGTTTTTTTACGTTTAATTTCTAAAAAAAAATGTCTTCACAAAAAAGTTATCTTTTATGTTCAGTAAAAACAATTCAATACACAATATTTTTTTCAATTTAAAATACGTAAAATAACAATTGTTTTTATTAATATTGTTTTGTATATATATTAATTACATAATACGTAAATGATATTTACTCAATATAATAATATTTATTTGTAACAATTTAAATAATCTACTGTTATTCCTCTGACAGTAAATATAGTTTCACTGCGAGATACGGCGTTTATTGACAAGAAAATGGTACAATACAAACAATATTATGTATTTATAGCAGCTTCACGAGGTACGAAAATACGATTCTAAAAAAGATTCCATTAAAAAGGTGATTCATAATTTGCATAAATTATTTTGAATAAAATTACAAAGAGTACCTACCTAATGCATTGTAAACATCTGAATCTTTGATTATTTAACTAAACAGAAAACTGAATTTATACTTTAATAATAAAAGACAAAATTGATACATATATTGACTATCCATATCTTCCTTTTTTGAAAATGTAAAAAATGAAAATAAAAATGGGAAATAAAAAATGTGAGCATTTTCCTTACTTGGAGGGGTATTATAGCCAAGTGTTAAAAAAAAAAAAATTCCACCACAACATACTAGAAGGCCGAATTTTAGTCGTGAATTATATCTCAGTATATTTTGTGTTTATTTAAATAAATAAACTGCAACATTAAATATAATTAGAGTATTTATTTACGCATTTCGAAAGGCAATTTGCGTGGTACTGATTTGTTTTTTTTTTAAAACGGAACATTAAAAAAAATAGTTTTCTCCTTTTTGTCCTTCATTACCAAAACATTATTACATTGGGCGACAAATTATAATAATCACAATAACAACATTAACAGAAAGTAAAAATAATAACAATAAAGGCACAAATACTTTTTATTTATTTATATAAAGATACGCATAACAAAAAAAATAATAACGTATCCCTAACTCTATGAGGCCAAGGGTCCTGTGTTAAGTTGGGATACAACATTATGAAAAGTGGAAGCAAGCATATTCTTAAAGAATACTACGAATAAAAAATTACACAAACATAAATTTCTTGATTTATTGATTTATTTGGTGTTTATTGTGTAGAACTCCATATTTAAACTTATAATATTAGAAATCAAACACTGATTTGAGTCTACTGAACACTTAATTTTACTTTTACAAATATAAAAATATAAAAACAAAATCAAGGCGAAACAATTGTCACGAAGTTTTTGTTTTTATATTTGTAAAAATTAAATAAAGTGTTCAGTAGACTCAAATCAGTGTTTGATTATTTTTTTTCTTTATTGAATCCAATATAAAATACAAATACATAGTTAACAAAAATGTTAATACAATAGGTAAATATATATATTTTTTTTTTAAAAGGATATAGCCACTTCACTGGCCCACAAGCACGTTCCGGAGTGTCAGTGTATTATTTATTTATACATAATTGTACATAATTTCACATCAATTGTGTAAAAATTCAAAGAAATAAAATAATATTATAAGTTTTAACATAAATTTAAATAAACATCTGGACAACACGCTTAATAGTACTAAATAAATATATATATGCAACATCTCGCAGCAGTCTCCTGCAATGGTCTCTTCCCTTATACAAAACCCAAATTTTTACACCTCTCCTAAAAATGGCTTTTGTTTTTGAGGGCCTAATATGTTCATCTAGGACATTAAACACTCTAGGGCCACAAAAGATATTTTTTTCTGAGCGAAAGTCGTACTTGTTTTTGGTATTAATTATTAAAATTACAGGAAAACCTCGTACGAGCATTTTGCTTCGATCTCTTCTTGGAACCACACGACCAGAAATGTGTCGATGACTCTTTTTTTTAAAAAAATGTCTAATATCCAGTTCCTTCATAAATCGAAACAAAGGGGGACATCAAAGCATCACTCTAAGAATAAATGAATAGATAACAACAAATGGAGGAAACTTTATTGTTGCAATAATGTCGTTTTGTTATTTGTTGCATATAATATTTATTATAGAACAAAAAAAACATTAAAAAATTAAAACTATTCATTTATAATGCAGTAGAGAATTTTAAATTAGTACGACCGAATGACACAATCCATTTTACTTCTACCTCCTCCATGATATATTTTTGGTGGCCTTGTGAAATGTTTTTTCGAAATATAAAATATGAGGAATGCATATCATTAGGTATTTACGATTATTGCTTTAATTAGGAAAAAACACACGCTTTGGATGAGAAATTATGTTTGCAGGTAGTCAAAGATTGCTTAGTAAGCTAGACATACCTTCACTTAATCCTTTTATTGTCAATGGTACCAATATTCAGTACAGGAAATCCGTAAAAAATCTAGGAGTACTAATGGATGAACATCTCTGCTAGCGAGCTCATACTAATGAATTAAGCCGCAAAATATTTTTTAGTCTACACTCACTTAGAAGGTTGCAAAAATTCTTACCCATTAGTACTAAATGCACTCTTGTACAAGCATTACTACTACCCATTCTAGATTACGCTGATGTTTCCATGACTGATTTAAGCTGTGGGCAAATCGATAAACTTGAACGACTTTAGAATACATGCATAAGGTACATTTTTGGTCTTAGGAAATATGACCACATTTCTGATTATCGTAGGCAACTGAAATGGCTCAAAATTAGACAGCGGAGAGACTATCACTCCCTCTCACTTCTGTTCAATGTACTTCATAGTCCTAACGCTCCTATATACCTGTGTGAAAAATTTCAACGCTTATCAGTTCATGGTTTACCTCTTCGTTCTCATTCTCAAGGCACTCTCTTAATACCCATACACAATTCCTCTTTCTTCTCTAACTCATATAGTGTCCATGCGGCTCGACTGTCGAATCATCTCCCATCCACCATCAAAGATGTTACTACATTATCTCTGTTTAAATCACGTCTGAAGAAACATCTCCTTTCTCTTCCTTAATCTCTCCTCCTTTCCTTTTTCCTCTTTCCGCTTTTTTCCTTTTTCCCATTGAGTAATAGTTTTGATTTAAGGTAATTTATAAACAAATACGTTTATTTCTATTTTTATATATTTTTCACTTTTTAATCTTTTTTTTTTTCTATTGAATATGTTCTGTAACTTGAATAATAAAAATAAAACTTTTATTTTATTGGTTGGTTGGAAGAAATTGCCATTTGGCAATAAGCCCGCCAATGTACAAATAACATTATGTACAAAAAGTTAAATAAATAAAAATGAGAAGCGACTGGGTGGAAAGGAGCCTATGTACCACCTTTTTTTTGCCTTTGACATTTTACATTTTTTTTTATAAAACCTCTTTAAAATATACCGCATTGACGTATTAATACACATAGACATGCCCTGAGCCCTTAAAAAATAATACACTTAACCCATGCTCAAACACTCAGTCATGCCTAACGCGTATTTAGTCGTTCTTCGACCGGCCAGCCAGGCGTGGCGTTTAGAATCGAAACCGAAATGCCTGCATGTGTCATGAAAGCGTGTAAAAATCTTTCGGCTAAACATTGGAAAAAGGACCGTGTGTATTTTAATTATTAAATATTTCTTTGTGTGTGTGATGAGTGATTAACGAAGCTTAAAACAATTCATATTTATTTACAACTTTTTTTTGTAAACGTTAAACTACGCCTAGCGGTGCAATTATGAAGCTCTTCTTACTTACAGGGGTGCATTGATATGAATTCGTTTTTTAAAATATAAAAAATGTGAGTTAATATTATTTTGGCGTTTCTCAAAATTCAGTGAAAAGAAATAAATGGGTCGAAATTGTAAGAAATTTAAGTAAAGAATCTGCTTGGGATCCACTCAAAACGAATGTTGATTGTAGATGTTAAAATTCAAACTTTTTTTAAAACAAAAAATGAGCATCGTCCCATTTTTCTTAGAATATACATGATCGTTTAATACAGTCTTGGTATAAAAAAACAAACTCAGTAACTATGGATACGTTTTCGTATCATTACTTTTGAAAATATTTTACTCTACAGGACTCGTCTATGTATTAATATTATTACTATTTCCTAGTAACGAATTGTACATAGAGAGCGGACTCCTAAATTTAAAAAAGTTAAATTTATTACAATGCTTAAAATATGTACACAAAAATAGGGAATTGTTTGTCAATAATTTAAATAGGACTAGTAGCAGATCAGAAAGTGTACTGTCGGTTCCAGGATGCAGAACTAAGTTCGCACAGAGACACTCTTTCCATGTTGGTCCAAGATCTTTTAATCTCCTACCCAAGGAAATACAAAATATAGAATCCCTTCCAAAGTTTAAAGCGGCTTTGAGAACTTGGATCAGCATGGAAAATACAGATATACACCTATTGTGAAAGAGTCGTACAACAGCATATTCTAAACTTTGATGTCTTAATTACATTGTTTATGTCATTTTCCTGTTATTTCTGTATGATTTTTAATGGCATTGTCATATTTGTGTTTGTATACCAAAAAATTCACCAAAAACAATAAAAAAGGAATGGCCCACGCTCAGATGTTTAAGTCTTTGTGGGCATTTTTTCCAAATTTAAGGCTATGTTTATTTTTAGAATATGTATTTTTTCTCTTTTTCTCTTCTAATGTTTAATAAATATAATGTACAAAATATGTAATTTAATACATGCATAATATGTAACAGTATGGAAAAATAAACAAAAAAAAAATAAAAAAATATGTCAATGTTTTACCGAAATAGCTTAGCTCCCAAAATATTTTAAACGAATAAATATTATTGTTTGGATACAATATATGCATAGCATCATTTTTAAACGAACGCATGCAAATTCTTTGTTACATAATTCTTCTGAATATTATTATTCATTACAGTGGAAGGTAGTTCAAATGAACTAACTGGTTATTATTGTCTTATATTAGACAAAACCAGATTTAGTTCATTGGCTTGTCATAAATAACCCACTATACGACCATGTCCTTGAACTTGCGCAAGGGAGATTCTAAACATTAAAAAGTTGTTGTAAACAAAACCTCCCATTAAAAAATGCTCTGAAATACTTGAATCAGTACATCATATAAAATATTTGGGAATAATTATTGATAAATATTTTAAATGGACAGAACACATAGAATACATAACACAAAAATGAGAAAAGTTTCCCATAACTTCAAGTCGAAACGTAACATCTTATCCCTAATTAAACTCAAACAACTGTATGAAACTCAATTATAACTTTTGGCATAATAGGATGGGAAGGCACTAATAAATCAATATTAAAACCTCTCGAATCTGCTCAAAAATCAATAGTTCAAATAATTAACGATGGTAACGGTATCAATGGTTTTTTTCGTGCGGCGTCAGATATTTTTTTAAACAGGGGTTTAAAATATGCATATTTTTAATTATCTAAAAACGAGATGTTTCGTGGCCTGCGGAAAAAACGGCAAGAATGACATTTTAGCGCCAAACTTGTACGCAATAGCCCTTATAAATCTAGTATAAAGTTAAGCTTGAGAATAGTGGTAGAATAATTATGATATAGCAAAAAGTATTACTTATAAACCTCGCATAGAGCTAAACTCGGTTTAAATCTGGGATAGCGACCATAGAAATTTATACCTGCAAATTTTGTGGTATTACGCTGGAATAAGCTTGTGATCTATCAAAAGTCACATTTTTCAGTAAAATGGATAGTTTATCAGATTTTTAAAAAGTTTAAACAATTTCGAAGTCCTTCGACCTTCTCGCGCACAAAAAGTATTTAAAAAAAGTGCCGATCCTTTTAAGGATTATTCGGAGAGAGAATTTAAAATAAAATATCGGTTTTATAAATACAATATAACGCATTTCTTTGGTAAGATCTGATTTAGAAGCAGTAGGCGGTCATTACGCGTGACGTTAAAATGACGTGATGGCAACTGCGAGCCGTTTTATATATGCTCATTTTCAAACCCGAAAGTTATAAATGAAAACATGTTTTGAATACATTTATAGTTATGTGATTAGAATCGCAAAAATTCGCTTTAAATTCATATTGTATTTTTGACGTTATTCCCGACTTGTGAAAATACCTTATTGGTGGCCTCCGTGGTGTAGTGGTCAAGACACTTGACGCACTGACGGAAGGTTCCGGGTTCGATTCCCGGTGAGAACACACAAATTAAATGTGATTTTACCCAAGCTTGGGTGTTCTGTGATGTAATTCACCACTGTAATTGGGCCAAAAAAGTTGTGGTGCAAAAAATAAATATAAGTCTAGTTTACTGACAAAATGAATACCATGATTTAAGTTACAGGGAACGAAATAGTCGTACCAAAAAGCTCATTGAAAAAAACTTGAGTAACTTGTTAGGTTAGTTTTTTGACGACCAAGCTTTTTAATAATCGTTACGTGTAATGAGTATGAAGGAACAACCTATTTTATGAGACGAAGCTTTAATCCTTCAGGTGGTACAAGCGAAATATCTCGCGCATGGTACAGTTTAGTATGAACATTTACATGTAAATTAAACATGTAGAATATGTTTGACCCGCAATTCAACACACTACCTAAAAGAAATAGAGAGACCATTCCACGTTTAATTCCACGTGATAACCTCTAACTAAACTTGTCCTAATATACAGTATTTTTCTTTCTCAAAAGCATTCGAAAGTCTGTTGAATTTTTCTGGCATTTAACGGTTAATGAATATGATAGATAGGTGCGTAAATTTTCACGGTCACTGTTATCAATATGCATCTTTTTCGAGTGATTCCGTGTAAGTTGGATTCGTTCCGACGTTTTGGCTACCGTTGCAGGAGGCATCTTCAGGGTAAATTGTGTGTTTTGTAGAAAAAATCCGTCGCCCACCGTCGGTGTCGGCGTCATCTAGCTGAAATTAAACTCAACATGGTTCCCGGCACTACGCACTACAAAAATGACACGGAATGTGCCTACACGATAATAATTAACTAACTAACTAACTAACCATCACGCCATTTCCCCGGAGGGGTAGGCAGAGAGGATAGAACGCCACACCACTCTGTCCTGGCACACTTCCTTTGCTTCCTTCACATTCATACATCTTCTCATGCACGCACGTCGATTATTCCGACTTTTCACATGACCACTTTCAAGAATTTGTTGTACTTGATCATGCCATGTCTTTCTCGGCCTTCCTCGACTTCTACAACCAGACACATTCGCATCATAAATCTTTTTAGCCGTTCTTTCATCATTCATTCACTCCACATGACCGAACCATCGCAAAAGACCTTTCTTAATTTTGTCGATAATAATTACATGTTGATAATCACATATCTGTACCTTAAAGCTGAAATGCTGGAAGTCACTTTTGGTAAATTGTTCAGGAGAGCGGTTTAAAGTTATAAAACTGTTTTAAATGTATATCTCGAAATAAAAACAAAATTTGTTGCTGTTTTTTTGGATTCATAGGCTTTTGATAAGAATATTTAAGAAAAAACATTTAAAATATGGACTATCAAATTGATTACTATGGGACTTTATTGTTTTTTGTTTTCACCGCCCGGGCCTGCGCTCTAATTTCTCCTCGACTTTAGTATAAAAAATAAAGTAGAATATTGAATGAACAACAATGTATTTATAAAACTTGCTTTAGGCGAAAACATTAAATTACGTACCGTTACTTAAAACATTAATTATTTATGAAAATAACATCTTAATACACATTTAGTGACATGATACTAATAGCAATAAAACAGTAATTGAAAGTAAGCAGTATGTGAAAAAAAGCAAAGTAAAATAATGCAATTAACGGCAAAATAAATGACATAATGGTGAAGTATGGTTGATATGACAATAAGACTTAATCTTGTGCGAAATCCCTCGCTGCGTCAGAGGTTGTTTGTTATAAAAAATTGTGGAATTTATTCGGTATCCGCAGCTTTAATACCAGCAAACCATTGAGTTTTGTTGAAAGCACCAGTATAATTACTGCGCACTACTGGTGTGATTGGCTAAGAAGCCTCGTTGTGCTCAAATCAAAATTGTGCAAAAATCACTGCTCAGGTGCCACAATCCAGGGAGAAAATACGGGAATACATGTTAATGATACACAGTCTGACCGCGATATATCTGAGCCTCTAAAATTATGATACTCAACTCATGCTCAACGCTAATTCTTTAACCGCTAGCCAGATTTTACGATATATTACGCGTTAATGAAGAAAAGACAGACCGCCTTTAGCCTTCTAAAATTATGACACTCAATTCTTGCCCAAAGCGAATTTAGTCATTCCTTAACCACCCAATATATTGAAGATGTTATTATTTGTAAACCTTCACAAATCCAACCCAATCACAAATAACTATCGACGTGCTAGTAAGCGACGTGAAAACAATTTCTCATCATGGTTTTTTATCGTATTCGCGATCACAATGGAACATCCGTGAACACCTAATATTAAATGTCAAAATATTTACGTTTCGCGAAGTAAAATCCTGCTGCGTAATCACATATTTGAATTATAAAATATTTCAAAACTGCCATTTATATTAATTTATTTATTATTTATCATGCTATTTATTGCATTTAGCCGGCGGTTGGCAAGTCAAATGTCAAGAAAAGCAGTCGCCGTATTTGTAATTGTAATTGTAATTAAACTTTCACTTTTTTGTTTTAAATACTCCTTACAATTTTGTAAATGAAATATATAGTATTCTTTTTTATAATAGTTAACGGCGATTTTTCGCTATTGAACTGTATTTATTTACGAAGAAAACAAAAAGCAAACCGACACGTTAACTTAGAGATTACGCACGCGTTGACTTATGACTGCGATAACTTAAGCATGTTCATTATTGTTCATTGTGATCGCTCAAATGCTTAGCATGTTTGTAAGCTCGTCGATAGTTATTTGTGATTGAGCTGCTGGTGAAAATTTATGATCGCCATTTTTACCAAACAGAGCTTAAATAATATTTCTCAATAGGTCACACAGATAAAGGATTAAAATATAAGATTCCCTGCACAAACATTGTGTATGGCTTTTGTTTCCAAGAAATACATTGTTAGTACGTATTTTTAATTTTCCAAGATACACGAGGATTGTACACGATTATGAATACTTGTTAATAAAATCTGCATTAAAGACGAATCGTGAACTTGTAAGTAATAATTATAATTTATAGAATATGACTTCAAGATCAAGAACAACTGATTGTGTTAAAGGCACCTCTAGATACTGTACACGTTACTAGTAATGTAACCGAGGGTTAAAAATATAATCGATAAATATAACAGGTTAGTTGATGGAAGAAATTTTAAATGGGGAAGTCCAGTGTTTCTTTTACATTTTTTTTGTTTGTTAATAGACTCTTAAACCAAGTAAAAAACTTTTTTTTTGTGTATCGTATTATCATCGCTATGATTTAAAAAAATGTGTTTTTTTCATTACTCCGCGCGTGACGTCACTAGTTCCTTACGGTAAGTTCTCCTGATTAGTGAGTTGGCCTTCCCGGAAACCGGATATCTATCACAACACTATCATTGATTGATTTTTTTTTTAAATTGACGTCGTTTGAAGTAATCTATTCTTTTTTTTATATACATTTAAGAGAAGTTTCGCAGTACAATGAGGAACTTCAGCCCTACGGGAAAAAGGATACAAAAAATGTTCCCTTAGCGCGGTAAAATAAAATGCATTAAATTATAATGCAAAGTTTCTTGAAAATGTACAAAAAATAATATTTTTTATTTTTATAAAAGCGAACAAATCTGGACGACGCGCGACGTCACTAGTTCGTATGAATCAACCAATGATAAGAGAGTTGTGGATTATTTACGGTTTACTTACCGTCAACGAACCGATCGGCAGAACTGACCGAGAAGAAGCGGAGGAGATCTTGAGACGTCGCACGCAGAGTAATTCCAAAAATACAAAACTTTTAAAATCATAGCACTAGTAATACGATACATAAAAATAATTTGGCCAAGTTTAATATTAAGTTAAAAAATAACAAAAATGAAAAACCACTGAATTTTCACACAATATGTTCCAATTTTTTAATTTTAATTTTCCTATGGCACTGAATTATTTTTTGACTGATTTAAGCTGTGAACTGTTTTGATAAACTCAAACGACATCATAATACATGCATTAGTGATATATTTGGTATTAGGAAATATGTCTACGTATCTGATTATCGTAGGCAACTGAAATAACTCAAAATTATGATTAGCCATCACACTCATGTATTCACTGTGCTTTTTACCTTTTTTCAATCAATACCGAAGTTTTTAAATGATGAATAATTATTCGATAATAAATTTGAACTAATTTCAATAATAAATTTTAATAAACAAATCATCACGCCGTTTCCCCGTAGGGGTAGGCAGAGCGGATAGAACGCCATAACACTCTCTCTGAGTAAATAACCACAAAGTTAGAGCTAAGAATATAAATTTTATATGAGTTCATTTTATTCTTGATCTTCTTTAAAACCATTTTTTTATTTGTTTATTTTACCATACACACGAGTATATTTACATACAATTTTTATTCCAAAATACACTTTATAAAATATATCTTAAAATTAAGCTATACCGTAATTTGAAAACCCCACAAAGACTTCAGCGTCTGATCGTGGGCCATTCCTTTTTCAATAATTTATAAGTTTATAGTATATAAATATGTTATGACATAACTACGAAAAGAAAAACAAGATTAACGTATGGTGCTATTACAAAATCAGGATCTATTTGCAGTATATATGCATGTATATATTTTTTAAAAGATGTCTCTCTGATCCTTCCATGCTAATCCAAGACCTCAAACCTACTTTAAACTGTATTAGAGACAGGATGTTTTGTAATTTCTCAGGTAGGAGATTGAAGGATCTTGGACCAACATGTAAGGAGTGCCGCTGTGCGAACTTAGTTCTGTATCCTGGAACTGACAGTACACTATCGAATCTATTGCTAATCCGATTTAAATTATTGCTAAATAAAAACAAACAAACACAAACAAACCATCACACCGTTTTCCTGTAGGGTTAGGCAAAGAGGATAGAACGCCATATCACTCTATCTTGGCATACAGACCTCGCTTCCTCTACATTCATACATCTTCTCATGCACGCACGCCGATTATTCCTACTTTTGACATGTCCATCTTCAAGTATTTGATGGACTTGATAGTGCCATGTCTTTCTCGGTCTTCCTCGATTTCTGCATGCATCAACATTCAGCAACATTTTAGCCGTTCCTTCGCTATCCATTCGCTCTACATGTCAAAACCAACGGAGCACCCCTTTCTTGATTCTGTCGATAATGCATGCCTTACACACTTCACGGAATTTCGACATTTGTGCACCTATCATACATCGTTTTACCACACATTCGCCTGAGGGATCGCATTTCGACAGCATTCAACCTACTTTCATCATCATTTTTTCAATTCCATACTTCGCTCCCATGCATTAGAGTTGGCACTAGAACTCCGTTGTGAACTGCTAGATTAGCCTCCTGCGATAAACATTTGTTTGCTAAAGTAGATTTCAGTGCACCGTTCACCCTGTTCGCGGCACTCACCCTCCTTTCAATATTTTTCTCGGCCTTTCCGTCCCTAGTGAACCTACTCCCCAGGTACACAAATTCTTCTACCTGATTCAGAATATCTCCGTTCACACTGATCTCACATTTAGTTATATTTTCATCCCTTTCAAAAACCATCACTTTTGGTTTATCAACATTCATAAGCAAATTTTAACTAATTCGAATAATCCATTTTTACTCAATGAAAAATTCGACTATGCACATCACTACTGACAATATGCAAGATATATTTTGTAAGTGAGTAATAAAAATAATATGCAAATCATAAGGTTGGCATTTAATACCAGAACTATCACTATCACATGCTTTGCAAAAACCTTATCTTTTGACCACACCTACAATTATATGGACAATAGATTTTATAAAAGTTCTTTCGACGTTTCACTATAAAAATTGCCATAACTCATAATTGCATGATAAAGTTATGGTCTCTCTGTTATTATGTAAAAAAAAGATAGCATTAAAATGCTCTCATTTATAAAAACATTACATAAAGTTACCATATTTTTCAGATCATAAGACGAACTTTTTTACTCTGAAAATTCAACTAAAATTAGGGTACGTCTTAGCGATACGTCTTATCGTCAAAAACGTTTTTTTTTTCTAAAAATTGATAGATAAATTTTGGGTTGCGTTTTATGATCCGGTAAAGGATTAAAATATAAGATTCCCTACACAAACATTGTGTATAGCTTTTGTTTCCAAGAAATACATTGTTAGTACGTATTTTTAATTTTCCAAGATACACGAGGATTGTACACGATTATGAATACTTGTTAATAAAATCTGCATTAAAGACGAATCGTGAACTTGTAAGTAATAATTATAATTTATAGAATATGACTTCAAGATCAAGAACAACTGATTGTGTTAAAGGCACCTCTAGACGCAACCCAATCTAATTTTGGGTTGCGTCTTATGATCCGATGCGTCTTATCGTTCGCTTGATAACGTACACCCTTTTAAAACAATAATTCTAAAATCAAAATGGGCCAAATATAAATGTATAATATATTCGAGGCTTTACTGACAGAATGCATTAAGTCATTAAAATAAGTTCCGAGATAATCGCATGTAAATATTTTTTATTCATTCAACGCATTATTTCTCCCACAATTTTCTTTTATTTCATTTTTATGAAAGAGTAATCTTTATTAAATGGTTTTGCCTATATGGCATTGTTGATTACAAATTACGTGAAATAGAGCCAAAATCGTGCGTGTAGGTGCGTAAGTGAAAAAAAATCCGTTTATTTATATTGGATAAGGTATAGGGGGAGAGGGTTCATTTTTTAAAAATATGTCGACACAATCAAAACCTTAGAAAAGTCAAGAATTCAAAGCATTTTCACTGTACACTGCGCAGATATTACGAGCAGCTTTGGCAGCTTTATTTCTTCGATTGAACGCGAACAAAAAGAGGTGTGCAAAATACTCACCTTCGTCTACTTAGATTCCATTTAGAAGGTTTGTAATTTTTTTTTTTTAAATGTGTATCTTAAAAGCAGACACAATGCTTTGTAGAATAGTTTTTTTTAAACCTTAAGTGCTCATTTTTAAACATAAAAAAACTGGTCCCAACTTATGTTAACACCTAATGTTTTATTGATATATTTAATATTTTTTATATTTTTATGTAAAAAATATTATATTGTGTTACCAAAATATTTAAAGAGAGAAATCCTGCAAAAAAAACCGCTTTTGTAGTTTGGCGGGAATCAACAAATTGTTCAAAAGAAAGCTTATGTAAAAATATTAAATAAAAAACTAAAAAAATAATAATTTATATTATTTAAAAATTAAAAATAATAATACTTAGTTCTTGATTAATATGGAATGTATTCAAATTAGATGTACATATATCGAGTTTTTTTTTCCAGCTAATATTAATATACTATTGTGCATAATATAGTCCACGTGACAACAAATTATATTTTAGTCGGAGTCCTTGATTAAATGTCAAATGTCTATCAAATCATGCTCATCAAAAAAGTGGTCAAACGAGATATTTTGATATATTTGCATCAAGTTAAATCTCACAATGTAAGATAATTATGTAAAAACCAAAGCGATCTTACTTATAATATTGTTAAGTGTACAATTAATTTTTTTGTCTACCAAATCAATCCAAAAAAACAAATATATGTTTTTCGATTAAAAAACAAACAGTCGCGAAGTCGAAATGTCCGACTGTGATTTGAGTGATATTACCGTCAGTTATTGTTTTTTTTAATCCATGTTTTTATACAAAACAACTTTCAAAAATCATTCAAGTCCCTTTAATTGTAATTGAATTGTTCAATTGAATTAATACGCGTGTTGGTAGATAGGTGTCAGATTTTTTTGTTGTTGAAATAGTTTTTACATCTGCAGTTTTTATTATATTTTAAATAATGTATTTTTTATATTAGGTACCTATATTGTATCGAAAAAATGTTTTTTGTGTGACAAAAATATATGAGGGTATGTAACAATAGAGAGTTGAATAAATTCTAGCTGTTTCCCGACAGATTATGGTGTTACCTTAGCATTTTTACAAAAACTTCATCATTAGGGTTGAAATGACAGTACAGGTACCCATATGTTGTTCCGCCGAAATGTAAACAACAATTTTCATCAAAGCTTTAAACATGACGAATTTCTTTCCAAAAAGAAAGTGTTTGCAAATTATTTATTTATTCATTCAAAATTACACTCGTTTAATTATATGCGAACTTATTAAGGCTTTTTATGCTGTGTCCGTGTCAAGCCATGGTAATTAACAATAAAAAATACATGGTAAAATTAATTAGATTCAAATATAATGACATGTGGTGGAATAAAAATAACAATCCAGAGGTGTCTGTAATAAATAATAAAATTCCAAAGAGTACAATTTAAAAAAGATAATCAGACATAAATATTAAAATGTAAATTATAAATTATATAAATTTAGATTCAAACATAATTTAATATAGAAAATAACAGTGTCATTAAAATCAACAAATAAAAGTATAATGTTAAAATATAGTAGTATTGAAAAAAAACAAAATAATAGTATCATTGATATCAATAGAAAAAGAATATATATATATATATATATATAAATATAATTGAAATGATAATTGCGATATAGTTTCTATAAACTCACTCTACATTGTATGAAGAGATTCATACATAATCAAATAAACAAAATAATAATGTCATTGAAATCAACAAAATTATGGTAAAATATAATAGTATTGAAAAACAAAATAATAGTATCATTGAAATCAATTGAAGAAGAATATATATATAAAAACATAATTGAAATGATAATTGAGATATGATTTCTAGAAACTCACTGTATACTATAAAAAGTAGAAGTAGTAAATAATATGCCTAATAAGATTGAGTACTAAATGAAATAATACAAAAATACATAATAAAAAAAGCATTAAAATATCAAGATATATAAAAAGCAAATAAAACCAAGGGTATGGAAGGAAAGCAGATTTGTCAACTTTTGCTAATTGCTAATCCCGAACTTTTAAAAAATTGACAACCTCGTCCCTTTATACTAAATTACTTTTTATATTATGCTAAATTATACTCAATTACTTTTTTTTAAAACTTTAAACTTCAAAAAGTAAAAAATGTGCAGTGGTTGGTTTCGACGCTTCTAAAATAATGATTTTGATGTTGAAGATAAAGAACGCTCTGGAGCACCGAAAAAAAAAAGTAAACGAATTATTACTCTGTAAAGACTCGTATGAGTCGCAAAACAAACTTGCAGAGTCATAAGTAGTTAATCACACAACAGTTGTTAAAGTTTAAAAGTTGAAAAAATAAAGAATGATTAAAAGGCAAGAAAATTAGGTGCCGTACAAACTGAAGCCAAGAGACGTCAAACGAAAAACAACAAGACCTTATTCAAGTCCCCACTATATTTGTGCGACTAACCCGGAAACCAATGCCATTTGCGCCTGACCTACAACCGCCTTAAGGTTAGTGCAAAAATTTAATCATTCATTTTCTATACGTAAACAACAAAATAATCGAAAGACCCAAAATGCTGATTACCAAGCGTGGATGTCTAGTAAGGGAAATAGAAAATTACCTCAACTATTTACTTGGAAGTAAAGAAAAACCCATGGACAACTACTATGAAAGTAGAAGTACCCTCAACCCGGCGGCCTCCGTGGTGTAGTGGTCAAGATGCTTGACTCACACACGGAAGGTACAGTAGCAGGTATAAGTTGGCAACTCAAAATATTATTGCTATCGTAAACGAAAGAAAATGTTTTTGTATATTTGGATACGTTATTTATGTAAATTATTTGTTAACATATTTTTTTGAATAAAAAAACAGAGGCATTGAGGGGATCCTGAGGGGTGGGGACGACGTGTTGGCCTCTGTCCATACGTCCTCCTCCCCCCTCCTGAATCTGCATAGAGTTTGTATTCCTTAGGAATATTTACAATAACTTTCCTCTATGCGCAGCTGACAGAGAGTCCCTCAGGACTCTAAAACAGCTGCAAGTGGATGGTGGGCTTAAGGGTCTCCCCTCAATGCTATCGTAAACGGACCGATCGGGAGAACAGACAAAGAAGAACCTCTGACGTCACACGTGGAGTAATTCCAAAAATACAAAACTGATAATACGATATTTAAAAATACAAAATAAATATTTTTGCCTTATAATAGGCTTTTAGCAAACGAAAAATAATTAAAAAAACACCGAACTACCTCATTATGATGATGTTATTATTTTTTTTTAAATTGGAATCGTCCGCTTTTTATTTTGTTCTTTTGTGAAGTGAAAGAGCTGAAACCTTCATCATGTGGGTGAGATTCATCCGGCTGAATCAATTCACCTATTTGGCAACGCCTGAAAACCATTTTTCAGTTTTTATACTTCTTTTAATACCAGTTAGTTTAATCAACAATATTTAATCAATTGAAATCAGGTCCGGCAAAGGGCAGAGAGAGCTCGTTAAGGTTTGCTTTCGATCTATTAAAGATCAGCCGAAATCAAGTGAGGGTTATTACTAGAGCCCATACATGGCACCGCAGATTGAACAAACACCTTACTAGAATGAACCTTTCCGAAACTTGTTTTGCAGTGCAGATGAGGAAACACGCCGGTGTGTTTATACACATTATATGTGAATGTGATGTTTTACATCATAAAAAAAGTCGCATCCTCAGGGATCACTGGTCAATCCTGACGATGTTAAAGAGTTCACTACCTACATAATTGCCCGATACTTTACGGATTTGGGCTTAGAAGGGGTGATTGATCAAAATAAGAACTCTCGCCTTCCACAGGCTCTTTTAAGACCTGGGTTTGGAGTTCACGGGTCGCAGTGACGTCAAGAACGTGTATATAACTGACCCCCACTTTAAGAGTAATAATAAGCAAAACTTTTTTTTTTGCACCACAACAGGCCAAAAGGCCCAATTACAGTGGTGAATTACATCACAGAACACCCAGGCTTCAACGAACAAAAAACATTTTTTTTACTGGACAGTATTTTGTTGACCTTTATTACTTTAAAATGTAAAATAGGTCATATATTCCTATTATACCTTGATAACGCAGCTTATGTAGGTTTGAAACCGGTCGGTAGAAAAAAACAAAAATAAGTTGTTAAAAACAAAGTTCTTTTTTATTTATTTTAAGAATAAAGTTTTTCAATGCGATGACGACATAATTCTCCGATTAGATACAAGTACACCTTACTCTAATAATATCAAGATCAATGTCGTCAGGTAACCGACTACTATAAAGCGAAGTGAAGTGCATTTTTTGTTCCTCGGCATTCCAACATGAGTGAATATTTTTTATCGCGGCAATCGACTGGTATTTAATTGACTCGTTTAGACTTAAAAAACTACTGCAAATGAGGCAAATATGAGCAAAAATAAGCATGTTAATTTTGCGCGGTTTAGGGTAGATAAGTTAAATAAACGCATTTGACTATAATATTAATACTGCCATCACGCCATTATCCCGTGGGAGAAGACATAGAGGATGGATCATAACACATGTCTCTCCTAATCATTGAGGTATACACGGTTTTCAGGGCAATACCGCGACTTCAGAAGAATATTCCTCATCGTAAGCTTTAAGAAAAATCCTAATAAAAAAACTACAAAAAGTAACTTTATTTTTTTTTTTTTTATGATCTCAAAATACAGTAAATCTTTCACTTCTCGGACTAGCATCGGGAAGCGGCTAGGTAGGAGGAGGGTAGGGGTTTGTGGAGGGACTGCTTGTCCGAGAAATGAAGGATTTACTACATTTTGAGATTACATTTTTTTGAATGACTTTTTTGGAAAAAAACATTATTTTTTTTTTAAGCTTACCATGAGGAATGTTCCTCTGAAGTTTCGCGGTTAGTCTGTTGCGAGCAGTTCCCGTCTGCTTTTCTCCTCGCAATCACTAAAATGCTAATATGTACGCTAAGATACTGCACAAATCAATCTGGAAAAGCTATGGTATAACCTTTCACCAGTAAGTAATGTTTTTATATTAATCAATACTTGTTTAAAATAGCAAATTTAATATCAAAAACGTTTTATTAATATGTTACTAGTTCTTATTTTTCGTGAGTTATCTCCAGTCTTTGTCCTGCTCAGTTAGTCGGGCGTATAGTGAAACGACAAACAAAGGTTACGCGTATGCATAAGGGAGCAAAATACTGAATAGAACTTACAATAGACCGATGTAAACAGTCCGTGCTTTTTACTGTACTACGTGTTTTGCTTGCCAAAGTCTAAGTGATACGACGTGACGACACTTGCCCCCTTCGCTGGTCATTCCCTTTTCTTTGGGGACGACTTTTTAACTCAGATTTGTATGGAGTGTTGTCTTTATATATTATATGTCAATGCTCCTAATATGCATTCTTCGATTCATCCACATTCTATACATCTTATTACGTCATTCGAGAGCACTCTTCCAGGATTCTGGTTCCATTTTACACGAAGAACTGTATTTTTTGTATTGTATTTAAAAAATACATTAGTATAATGTGTTATATAAGTCACCATTTTGACATTAGTAATACACAGTAATAATACGAGGGCGGATTGATAATAAAGCTACCTAGCGCTAGATGGCAACACAAACACAAAAAAGATTTATTTTTTCCCAATTGCGATCCGTCAAACGGCAGCTGTTAAAATGTCACCCAAATGCATCGATTAGTTTATTTGTTGTAGTCGTTTGAGGTAAACAACTTTTGTGTTTCTTGAAAAATGGAAAAAGCGAATTTCTTGCAGTGATTAAACACTATTATTTGAAAGGGAAAACGGGGAAAGAGACAAAAGAAAAGCTCGGTAAACATTACGGTGAGTCTGCTCAGTCAGATTACATAGTAAAATAATGGATTGCTGAATTTAAACGCGGCCGAACAAGCACTGCAACAATACCATCAACAGGAAGGCCAACAAAAGTGGTTACTGAAGAAAATATCAAGAAAATCCTCGATGTAGTTATGAATGATCACCGAGTGAAATTGCGTGAGATTGTTTAAATGGTAAACATCTCATATGAACGTGTGTTCAACAATTTGCATGAACATTTGCATATGAAAAAGCCATCGGCAAGATGGGTGCAGCGTTTGCTCAGTGTCGAACAAAAACGAGTTC
This sequence comes from Micrasema longulum, assembly GCF_059751315.1. Classification (NCBI taxonomy): domain Eukaryota; kingdom Metazoa; phylum Arthropoda; class Insecta; order Trichoptera; family Brachycentridae; genus Micrasema; species Micrasema longulum. The sequence continues at coordinate 1,122,283 of NW_028277315.1, read as the reverse complement.
GAGAGACCACTTCACTGCAATGTTTGGATATGATAAAACGTAATCCTGTTGATTTTTGGCATCAATTAATAACTAATGATAAAACATGGGTGCACCACTATACACCTGAAACCAAAAATCAATCGGAATAATGGGTGGAAGCTGGTGGAAGTGCTCCGAAGAAGGCAAGGGCAGTGAAATCGGTTGTAATAAATAAATAACAACAATGTTGTAAAATAAACCATTGTTGTTATTTATTTAAATCTTCAAGTAATTTTGTGGATTTATTGCTAAAAGCAATATCTTCCAGCCAACCAAAACCGGTGAAACGAAGAGTTCGTCAATTTTTTTTCTAAAAAACAAAATATATGTCAAAAGATACACACATGAAAAAAAACGCGTTTTTTAGTGGGGAATAAGGCTTGCACAATATTGTACATTTAAACTTAATTATGTACTACGTATTAAATAATGAGGAATATGGAATTAGATAATGGAAGGAGAGAGGAACCCGAAAAGAAAAGGAATAATTTTTCATTATTTTAAAAACAATAAAAATTATTGAGGTTAGGGTTCTAAGGATACACGTGATATCTCAGGCGTTTCTTAAAGATGGCCAGAGAAGGTACATTTTTACATGACGATGTAGTTTATTCCAAAGTCTTGCATCTTGAACATAAAAGGAGTTGCTAAAAAATGACGTGCTTTGTCAAGGAATGGAGAGTGTTCTCTCTTAAAAAAAGACAAGCAAAATACCCTGATTAGAAAGATAAATAAAATCTTCAGCAAGATGTTATGAAGATGTGGTGCGCAAATTTTGTGAAGAAGTGGGATAGATTGAAGAACATTATGAAGAAGTGAGAGAGATTGAAGAATATTATGAATAAGTGAGAGAGATTAAAGAATTATGCATTTATTAAAACGAAGCCACTTGAGTTCGGAGCGAAAGGATAATACATGGTCATATTTTTTTCATAAGATCAAATATGGTTATTTTTAAGGGAAGAATCAAAAAAGAAAGTGAATATTAATATTTTTATGTATGAGTAACATAATATGATAATAATTATAAATAAAATAAAGTTTTATGTTGCTAAACAAGATGATATAAAGACATTCACATAAAACAAAATAACAAAATTGTCATTTTTCATGATACTCTCTCAATTTTCTCGAATTATTTCTTAGGAATAAATCTTAGTTAATAAGTACACACGTAAATTATTATTTTTTATATTGTATACTGTATACGAAATTAAAAAGTATTAAAGAAAAACAACAAATGTATGTACTTAATTATATCTATGTATTTTGTATAAATCTACAATTGAAGATATTTGTGTGTGCGAAATTGTATCGACGAATACCTTCAAATTGTATGTTTTCAAGTGTGTATTTTTGCTGAGTATAGGGTATTAGAAGCACACTTAGAAATCTCCATTAAAGGAGTACTGAGATATTTGCGACTAGTATTGTGAGATTTCTAATTATGTTTCACCAACTCAATGGAGAATGCTAAGTTTGCAGTTTCAAGAAGTATAATTGAACGTACTTATACTTATACGAGATAATAGCCATTTTGTGAAAAGAGTGAATTATAAAATCTACACAATAGTTGGAATGTTTTTGACTTTAAGAAACACTAAACAATTAATCTTCTTCTTGAGGTGCCTTGTCAGATCCCCCGACGTTGGCGATCACTACACCGAAAGCATCTCGGTCCTGCGCTACTCCGCAGCCAGGACTACTGCTTTTTGTATGTATTCGCCATAGTGATTCCTGGAAAAGATGACCAGAGCGGTTTCCCGTTGCCTTCTCTGGTGGATTTTTCTGTCGGGGTTACCTTCCCTTAGCTGGTTGGTTCTGGTTTGCAGGCGCCAGAAACTCGCCTTTCATCCTCTCGTTATCTGCTGCGATCACACCGTTATGAGTGTGATCCCATTGTCCGGGGTTCGCGACGTGGACGCTAACGAGTAGGACTAGTCGGTAGTGTTGACGGTGGAATGCAACTGGGCGTTTGCAGCATTTTATAGAATCACACCATCCAGCTAGATGTGACTCACTGTGACCCTACTGACAGTTTGAACCCAAACAATTAATACATAAGCTTTTTTTTTTATATATTACCAACAAGAATCTTATTATGTATTTGACCAGTTTAAATGATTTTTATAGTACCATAAGATTTGTCTAGTTTTGTTGGTGTTTTCTGCAAATTGAGAAATGCCATTTTTGTGATTGACTCCTTTTTCCGAAGGTGATTAATACAGTTTTTTGTATGAAAGCGGTCTGGCTGTTTTTAGCAGAACATAGAATCGACCTCACTGCACCCGATAACATCAATATCTCATTTTTCCAAAATTGTGGACTGGCTGCTTTCTGCATAACTACGTTCAATTGAAATCTGTTTTTGCAAGATTTAGAGATGGTTTTGAATTAAGTTATTATTTAGGTAGGTGGGTTTTTATTTATAGTTTATTTTGGTATCAATAACTAATTTTCCATTTTTGGTAGAGATTTCCACGTTTCCTTCTAATACCTTCAATTACCTTATAAAATAAAATATTGTAGTAATAAAAAAAATAATTATTTTTATCTTCTGTTAAAAAGGAACGATTTGAATCACATTGGCGAGTCTTTGTAAACAGTCCTTTTCGTTTCTATATGCCTCAATTGTACTTTAAAAAATCTACTCAGATTGAATTCAATGTCAAGAATTTATTGTTATCAGTAATTGTTATGTGGTTAAGGTAATAACTATGACGAATGCTGGACAAGGTTTTCGTTTAGTCAGAATATGTAGAATATGTCAACACCATTATTGCAAGTCTGCAAAGTTTAATAGGTTTTACTGTCTTTGCCCAGATTTTTGCCCTCTTTATGGGGGGGAAACTTTGTTTAATGCTCTCGTAAAGAGATAAAGAAAAATTTACAAAGCATTTAAACGAACTTGATAAAATTGATTAGCTTTCTTTATAGTTGTTAAAGAGTCAACGACCGCTTGAAGAAAAATACCGCGTATTTTAAAAAATATTTAAAAAAACATTTTTTTTTAAATTGATTCAATTACCATAAAATAAAAATGAAAAATATACATTTTTTTTATTTATCACATTTTTTTAATAAACAGATTCGTTTTTTAAAATACTAATAACGCAAAAAGTACAAAAGAAAAAAAACGAAACAAAACCTCACACCAAAAAGATGATTATTTTATTCATATTTTATTGTACGATATTTCATAAAGAAGTCATCATCATCATCATTCCCTTTCCGCACCTAATGGTGCATAGAGCACTACATTGACACACCAATTGCAGCGTATCTTGATCATTTTTTATTACATGAAGGTAAGATGATCAGTCTCACGCTTCTAGTACCAGTCCAGGGCCCTGATTTCAATGGGAAATTAACATATATCTTTAATTTGATCTACAACTAAAATTAAGTTTTCTGTATGAAAAAAGAATATGCATAAGCACATTGTTTTTTTAAAATTTTGTTATATTTTATTTTATTTTATTTTATTTTATTTTTGCACCACAACAGGCCAGGAGGCCCAATTACATTGGTGAATTACATCAAAGAACCCCCCAGGCTTGAGAAAAATCATATTTTAATTATTGTATTCTTACCGGGAATCGAACCAGGAACCTTCCATGCGTGAGTCAAGCATCTTGACCACGGAGGCCGAGTTTTATTTTAAATATGTTCAATTATGGGTTACCAATGAAGATACTTTAAATGTTCATGCAAATATACTCATTTTTGTACACAAATATCGATTTTTGCTTTATAGACCGTCGAATATAACTCTGAATCGGGGTCCAAGGACTGTGAAATATTTTGAGTGTAGAAACACCCTTTTAAATCAGCAATGTCGGGAATCGAACCCGAGACCTCCTGCATCGTGGGAAAACGCGCTGACCATTTCATCACAAGGCCGACATAAATAATTATTTAAATAATATTTTATAAAGAATTTACGGAAAAATGTTTCATAAATAATATTGAATAATAGTTTATGAATAATTTACTGAATAATATTTCACGAGGAATCTTTCGAACTGTATTAAACCTTATCTTAACGAATTTATTTTGTTATTTTTACACATTTGATGGTTGAAAAAGCTTTGGAGTCCGAAATATATATTTTTTGTTTCAATCCAAGTTTATTATGAATTCTGATAAAGATGTTAAGAATTAAAAAATATGCCAAAGCAATTTTAAACGAACGCTGTTTTACTCGTGATTTAGTTCACGAAAAAAAATGGTATCATGCTAAGCAATGGGTTAAAAATAAAATAATGCTTTGTGAAAATCATTCAAGTTGTTTAAAAAATAAAATTCTTCATAAATGAATAAAAATGACTTATTAAGACTTACAGTGAGTTACATTGTAACTCAAATAAATAAACGATCACATTTAAAAAAATTGCAACAGAGAGGGAAAACATTTTGAGATGGGAACATGAAAGTCTAGGCTTTTACAGGGATTATGACCTGTCATTGGCCGGTTTAAATAGCCGCTTTACACACAGTGTAACATTTACCGTTCTCCCTATGTTTGAATATCCACATTTCCTCAACTCTTCCATCTGTTGACTTTTGTGAAGTATAAGAGCTGATACCTTTATCATGTGGGTGAGATTCATCCGGCTGAACCAATTGACCTACTAGACAACGCCTTAAAACAATTTCCCAATTTTCTTACTTCTTTTTTTACCAGATAGTTAATTCAACAATGTTTTGAGTATGTCCTACTGTTTGCAGACTGGCTGGATTTCCTCCCTAGAGAGTTATTTATATCTAAATTTGTTGCAAAAGAAAGAGTCTAGGCATTTACATGGCTAGGGCAGGGTTGAAACGATCACATCGTTTACCAATAGGGGTAGTCAGAGAGGATAGCACCCAATTTAATTTGTCTGTATATACAATACGTAGTAGGATTTCCACGTTAGTGACCAAGATAAACGTCTCCCACCAGTCTGACGATGTCGGTCACGACGAAACCCTGTCACTGGTCAAAAATTATAAATAAAACTATATACGTATTTTATTATTATAATTTAAAATGCAGCTCTACCCAAAAATGGCAGTAGAAAAACTCAATATATTAAAAATATGTGTACATTTTTTTCGCGAACATGTGTATCGTTTGTTAAAGGAAATGCAATATTTACTGCTATCTAAGATGTAGCTAGTATAAAAATAACGTTTATATCTATAATACATCAGTATTTATAGATACATATTTCAAACCCATAATTATTTTATTATTACTATCTAAGTACTGTGACTACGATGAAATTTATTACTATTTCAAAATAATTATACCTTTAAACGTTTTCCTTGTTTTTGATCTTTAATAGTTAATTGTAATTTGTAATAAAACGTTTTTTTTTTTTTTTTATACGTGTACGACGTGTACGTACGTATATTAGTAAAAACAACGGAAGTATAAGTGCTATTTTCCTTAATTACTCAATAAAAACAACTATGCAATTAAAACTATTTTGAACAACACACCAAAGGTAGGTTAGAGTCGGGTTGTGGTCTTGTAGCTGCAAGACGTGCTGGGATATTTATTTACTGTACAGCGCCCTTGAGGTGATTTACACAAAAATTACGCTTTATAAATTATCCAACTAGAAAGTTAAAAGATATGTAGAATAGGTGGTCACTTAAACCAGCCAATGACAGGTCATAAGCCCTATAAATGCCTAGACTTCCATTTTTCCGTCTTTCAAATTAAGATATTTTGCAACTAGGTTGTGATCCCTCGGTTAGTGTCATGGACTCGCAGTGAGTTTGTTATTTACAATTCGTTGAAAATACCCCCAAAATTTAAATGTTTGGATAAATCGCAGATCATTGAAAATGTTCCTTTGACGTTACGCACTAGGATCATGAAAACGGTGCATTTGTCATTGGCGCAGGGTTTTGCTTTATTTATTTATTTGACACTTTATATACATATACAATAAATCTCTTACATATTTTGACTCGTATGAAGACTCTTCTTCCTTTCATAGTTTAACTTCCCGTACTAAACGTAGAAGCATTTCTGATCTGTCTTTCCTCTTCAAAATTTTAAACAATTTTTCGATAGTCCATATCTCTTGGAGCGTATTTCAATCAATTGTCTCGTAAAGTCAACACGACAAGTTCATTTTTTTAATAATTTATTGCCCAAAAAAAATTATGTTCAAAACTCGTTTATTTATCGTAGCTGTTTCAAATTTACTTTGTCCCCATTTAGATATTTTTAATACAAAATTTTGCGACTTCAAAAAAAAACTTTTTGAAACACTGTAAAATAAAACATTTGTCAGTGTGTAATAAGTTTATGTTCCTTTAATTATGTTTATTTTATTATAATATCAAAAATCTGAATTGGTCAACCATATTATGAAAATCCCTCTCTTCCACTCCTCCACTCTATTTCCTCAACTTTTTCATAGATCTTTTTTTTCCCATGTCTTATATAATATATTATTTTTCTCTTTACTGTGTAACATGTTCTCTCATTATATTTGTAAAAAACTTTAACTGGATGTATGTACTATTTTTTATATTTGGTATTCTTATATAACTGTTGTTTTTCCTTAATAAAAAAATAAACAAATAAATAAAATAAAATAAAATAAAATAAAATAAAATAAAATAAAATAAAATAAAATAAAATAAAATAAAATAAAATAAAATAAAATAAAATAAAATAAAATAAAATAAAATAAAATAAAATAAAATAAAATAAAATAAAATAAAATATATACATATAAGGGCGGGCATATTGCCTAAAGGCAATTTCTTCCTACCTACCCAAACCGTTCAGTTTGAGAAAATTATAAATACATGGACATATTGAATCTTACAATTTTTTACAAAAATTAAAAGCATATATTATACTATGAAAAGAGGAGAGGGGATGGGAAGGAAAGAAGGAGGATAAAGGAACAATTTAAATATTTAGATAGTGACATTTCAATCTTGACTTAAATGTAAATAAAGAAGGGGTGTCTCTAACATTAGTGGGTAGATTATTCCACAATCGAGCGGTTACTACTGTGAAAGAGGAGGCACGAAAATCAGAGCGATGACAGGGTATTAAAAGGGTTCTCTCGTTACTAGAACGAAGAGATAGTCCTGGTTCTCTTTTACATACAACTGTATTCTTCATCCACCTGGACACTGTATTAAAAGGGTTCTCTCGTTACTTGAACAAAGAGATAGTACTGGTTCTCTTTTACATACAACTGTATTCTTCATCCACCTGGACACGGACAAACGAACGCATGGCATACGTACTTATTACATTATGCACATGTTAAGAGGATATGCAACACCGTACAATTTTGATGGATAGGCATTTTATCATTGATGTTTCTGTCACTCTCTCGCAAATGCCTCCCCGATACTGGGCGAAAAAGAGCAACTGCATCGAAGAAATCAACGCTTCGCTATCCCGTTTTTCGTACCCTAAACGTTAACTACTGTAGTAGCATTTTATTTTTATCAAACAAAGAAAACATCGATAAACTAACTGTGTTACAAAATAAAGCCTTTAGAATCATTTTGAAAAAAAACAGATACACGAGGGTAAAGTCGATGGTAAATGAAATGAAATTATTAACATATAAACAAAGAATATTTTACAATACAATGATATTTGTTCATAAAATTATAAACTCTAATAAAAAAAAACAGAATTTTGGAAAAAAATTGATTGGAACCAGCATAAACACGATCACAATACTAGAGAAAAGAACAAAATTAGACTTCCATTTAGGAAAAAGGCAAAGCCACAAAATTCAATTTTATTTAAAGCAATTAAAAAGTATTACGAAATGGAAAAAAATATTTATGAAGTAAAAAACGTATCAAAATTTAAAATAATGGTCAAGACATATGTGATAAACAATTTATAAATTAAATATATTTGCAATGTTATTATTAGAACACACATAACAATATGTCTGATATGTGTGCCCTACTTTAAGATTTAAATAAATAAATAACACTGAAACAATTAGATTTTTTTTAAGAAAGCGAATTGAAATGAAATTTTCTGTGTCGTAATATTTTGCTTTCTTAAAAAATATTTAACATATTTGTATAATGTTCGTCCGAAGACAGCAGATAACACTGGGTGGTTTCAAAGGTTTTCAGGTGCTTCTAGTTGCCATAAGAAACAATTTTTAAAAAAAGTTAAAATATAGAGAAACGCCAATGGTAAATATCTATAGTGTGTAAATAAATTATTGCTCTAGTGCTATAAACCAGGAAGAATACGGGAATACGTTTTTATGAAGAAAAGTGAGAAAACGTTTCCTCTTAACAGCTTGGCTCGGACAACATCTCCTTTTTTCTTTTTTTCTCTTTTTTCCTTTTTCCTATGTAGAACGAACGGACGACGAAACAATGGTAAAACAAGTATATATGGCGAAAATGAACGGTAACGTGAGACGAGGACGACCAAGGAAGACGTGGCATGATCAGATAAACCAAAATCTTATGTCGGTCATGTCGAAAGCTGACAGAACCAAAGAGCATGTATTGCAAGATGTATGAATGTGGAAGAAGCTAGAAATGTATGCCAGGATAGACGTGTGCGGCGGTCCATTCTCTCTGCCTACCCCTACGGAGAAATGGCGTGATCGTAGTAGTAGTAGTAGTAATAATGATTGAAGGTCATTTGTATACAAATCCAGTTGTTTCTATTTTTATATATCTTTAGCTTTTTTATTTTTATTTTCAAAACCAATGAAATAAAAAAAAACTTTTATTTTATTGGTTGGTTGGAAGAAATTGCCATTTGGCAATAAGCCCGCCAATGTACAAGTAACATAATGTACAAAAAGTTAAAAATAAAAAATACATTTTAAAAACGTACCAGCAGAATGCTAGTACAAGCTTTTCCTGTCATTTGAATTATTTAATACCAAAAACACGTACGACTTTCGCTCAGAGATATTTATCTTTTTTGGCCCCATGAGTGTTCAATATCTTGGATGAACATATTATGTTCAAAACGAAAGCCATTTTCGGAAGAAGTGTACAAATATGGATTTTGTCTAAGGGAAGAGAGCATTGCAGGAGACTGCTGCGAAACTTTGCATAGATTTATATATAGTACTATTAAGCGTGTTGTCCAGATGTTTATTGAAATTTGTGTTTACGTAAAAAAAATATTTGCAGTTTTCTTTTATATTTATTTTTTTATTTATTTACAATTTTAAAAAACCCGTTAAGGTTACATTAGAAATTTTATATATTCTAGTCATTTAATGTCTCGTCTAGTCTAGTTAGTTCAGTCATCATGTGCTTTTTCAGATTGATTTTAAATTTGTCTCCATTAAAAGTCATTTAAGTCCATTTTGTAGTATTTTTGACTGTCCTGTGTTTGTCTTTGCTTTTTCAATATGATAGTGTTGTTGTTGTCTGGAGTTATATTTGTGTATGTCAGCATTTTTGACTAATATTATGTCGTCGTCTTGTGTGTGTTTGTGTATGTCGTATGTTTCCCAGTGTTATTTTGTGCACAATTTTTGAGGTCTCAATTTTAGTCAAGTAGTTTATGTCAAACTGGTGTGTTTTTTGTACAGTTCAGTCGTAGAGGTCAGGTAGGTTAGGTTGTATGTTAGTTTAAGAATTTTATTTTGTTGTCTTTGTATTCTTGTTATGTCTGTCTTGTTGCCAGTTCCCCAGAAGGCGATCATGTAACTCAATTTACTTTTGACATAGGCTTCGTACAATATGCTTGCTTCCACTTTCTATTTTGTTATATCCTACTCAACACAGGGCTCTTAGCCTCATAAGGTTAGAGATATGTTTTTTTTTTGTAATATGTATCTTTATATGAATAAATAAATAAAAAATAAAAAAAACGCTTAATTTATTGTCTTAAGTATAGAGACGAGAAAACCAAAATACATTTGAATTAATATGGTTTAAGGAATTTAACCAAATTACTTAATATTCTATTTCTGCAGACACTTTTTGATTGTAATTGAAAGCTAATGACTATTACAGGAAGTGAAATTTGATTTAATGCTTCTTGTAGTAATCTGCATGTTTTTATCAAATTTGAATTGAAACTGCATTTAACTAATCTGTAATTTCCGTACTGATTTATGTTTTTTGTATTCAATGTTTAATGTTTATATCCAATTGATTAATCTACTGAACAAGATAATTGGATTATTAAGTTAAAAACTAGCCTTGATAGTGCGGTTTAAAAATAAATATAACTAAAGAAAAAAATATATGGCTTGCAACTTGAAGGGCCAATGTCAGATTTCATATTTATCTTGTCACCATTTTGTAGAGGGTCGATGTCAAAAAAAAATGTATTCACGTACGTGTGTATGAAATAGAAATGTGTTTTATTAATATGTGTTATTAAAGACGTCAAACAGTTCATTATAACGCCACAAAACGGTTAAATAATTCATCGACTGTAATATAACGATTTGATTTAATTGAAATAAACACCCCTGTCATCCTCTCCTTTAATGTTATCTTTGCTATTAAAGGCTAATATCGAATTATTTAACACACATTACTTGTTATAACATCATTTTATAAACTGTGTACAAAATAATATTTCAAAAAAGTAAATTATTGTAAAAAAAACTCTAAATAAATTTTCCACCATAAATGATACTTAAATATTTAAATTATAATAACAAAAATACGTATATAGTTTTATTCCACTTTTATTTATAATTTTTTATCAGTGACCGGGTTTCGTCGTGACCGACATCACCAGACTGGTCTGACGATGTCGATGATAATTAAAATGCAGTTCCACCAAGAAATGTCAGTAGAAAAACTCAATATTTGCTTACTTTGCAACTTAAATATTTGTTTTATTTATTTAACTTTTTGTACATAATGTTGGTTGTACATTGGCAGGCTTATTGCTTAATGTAAATTTCTTCTAACCAACCAATATAATAAAAGTTTGTTTTTTATAATTCAAGTTGCAAAACATATTTAATGGAAAATTAAATAAATAAGTTAAACGTATACTAAAATAGAAATAACTTGTATTTATTTATACTTTTACATTGTTTGTATTCTTTTTTTATACAGAATAATGTTCCCTCACTGGGGTGTCCCGTGCCGAGGGAAACATTTTACAAAATGAACATAAGATAACATAATTATAACAATAAAAAAACGTAATAAATCCAATTAACCTAATTATAATTAACATAATAAAAATAAAAAACAAAAGTATTAATTAAAAACATACCTAATTTATATAGACCAATTGAAAAAATTTCAGAAACAGTGCATACATTTTACCCATTTGGCTTGATCCACTCATCGATCCGTGGGCAACCTACCTCCACTATCCATTTCTTAATATCAATTTTATATTGTGAGAACTTACTAATTGTCCATGTATATAAATTACCATAAATCAATACTATTACTCAATGGGAAAATGGAATAAAGGGGAATGGAGGAGATATCAAGGAAAAGAAAGGAGATGTTTCTTCAGACGTGATTTAAACTAAGATACTGTAGTAAAATCTTTGAGAGTGTAAAGGAGGTTATTTCACAGTCGAACAGCAATCTTAATTTAATAACCATGAATTAATTTAATTATGTATGGCTTGTAATACGTCCTAGACGTCCACTGCTGACTGTTCGTCGGCAGTTTAAGTCAGAACTTCGTGACGAGAACCTGATTTGGGAGGACACAAAGGAGTTGACAGCCGATAGAGATGCATGAAGGCTCTTTGTGGATACCATATGCTCCAACAAGGGAGCGGAGATCGAATGATGATGATGAGTAATAGAGTACTATAAAAAATGATACATTATTTAGAATGGCGCTAAGAAAATACTCGTGTATACAAATACATATTTTATCAAAAACGTTTTTTTTCACACAAGTACGTTTACAAAAAAATAAACATTTATTTTACTAGTCAGTTGACAAAATATGCCATATGGCAATAAACTAGCCAGTATAAAAATTATTTTTATCCAGTAACCGACTATTGTCAAGAGTATTCTAATAGTGGAAACATATTATACGAATTACAATAGCCCAGAAACCACGTCTGAACATACTGAAGCCGACTAAACTACTCATAAATTAGTAGTTTTACGTTTTGACTACTAATAATTACTCTGTAGACGTCGTTTAGAACGCAATTACCGATTTAAATTTAACTATGCCGTATCGTGTCGTTTTGTAAGTGTCAAAATACTGCTTGGATTAAAAGGGAAGAGGGTGGGATCACATTTCATGTGTAAGTAGCGAACTCACAAATAACATTATTAAAGTGTTCGATTATTTTACCGTCTGTCAGATTGTTAAATAAAACAAGGTAGGCATTTTGTCAGTATTGCCAGGATAGTCAATTTTTTTACCCGGCTTTCTAAGAATAAATACGACAAGCATTTTAAATTACCTTTATTTCGGGGTATTTTGATTTAATTTTGCGTGAAATTATACCTTCAATAATATTTTTTAAAAATGAAAAAATAAAAATATTTTATTTTATTTAAATTATTTATTGACAATTCTTGATGGAATTCCATTGTAATGATGTAATAACTTATATTTACATTTAAGTTATTAATTTAAAAAAAACAATAAAAAGTTCTATAATATAAAAATATTTCATTTTGACGGTATGTTTTCAGCAAAATTTGAACGCCATTTGATGGCCAATGTTATATATCAGGTTTGGGAAAATGTAATTTCGTATTTCGCGCCCTCTATATTTCGTTCATTATTCGTCACATCGTGTCACGGTACGGCGTTGTAAAGCTGTAAGTGTATATTAGCTACTGTTCTATAGCCAAACGCATAATTCTGCCCTATACTGTGAACAATTCGACCGTTTGAAGCTGGTGATCGAACAGAAGCGGCCAGCATAGGTGAATAGGAGAGGAATCGTGTTTCATCGGGACAACTCCAGGCCCAACACATCTTTTATGACGCGATAGAAGCTCCGGGAGCTCGGATGGGAAGTTCTTATAAATCCACCCTATAGTCCTGACCTGGCACCGAGTGACTACTACCTGGTTCCTGTATATGGCCAACGCGCTTAGTGATACAAATTGGGCCTCAATAGAGCCCTGTGAAAATTGGTTGTCCGAGTTTTTTGCCAATAGGGACAAGGGCTTCTACGAAAAGTGCATTATACAGTTGGATTCTCGTTGGCAACAAGTTTTAGAACAGAACAGCGTATATATGTCTTAAATCGAATGATTGTAACACTTTTTATAAAGCATTGAAATAAAGCGAAAAATACGAAATTACCTTTTCCCCAACCTTATAGAAAAGAACCCTCAAATAGATTCTCTATGTATTATTAATGTCACGCTTTGGGTGCCGATCAGGAATAATGTCTTATTCTTCGTCTGCCCGGACACAATAAATAAGAAGAGTAAACCCAGTCTGATCGATAATATCGATAGTATCGTAACTATAAACTAAATTGTGGTTTTTCCACTAGTTTTCCTATTGTTGATTTTTTCCTTAACCTTGATCGAATGCAATCCCAGTCTCCCAAGGCAATAACTCTTTAATGCACTGATTCCCAAAGTGAGCATCGCGAAATGTGCAGGGGAGAAACTTACACTTTTTGAAGTAAACAGAAAAAAAAAAGTTTATTAAGAAGAAGATTAAATGAAGGTGCTTGAAAGGATTGTATTTTCGCATAGCAGCAAATATTTACGTCAAATGAAACTTGATTTCTCTGAAAATGTTTTTGAAGGGCACTTGCCACAGCTGGAAAAACTACAATATAGTTTATAGAAATTATAAAAAGTACCAATTAAACTTAGTTAATATTTCTTATCTTGTCTGAGAAATACTTTCAAAATGAAAAGAAAAAAATTGAAAAGTTTTCATGGACTTAAGATTCATTTAACGCTAGTTGCTCCGTCTGAGTTTATTTCTGCAGAAGAAAATAATCGTAAAGAGCTGTTTTGCGGTAAAGGCAAAGTTTCGATTGCAAAATTTGACCGTATGCAATGGTTAGAATTTTGGATTGCAATAAAAAATTAATATCCTTCCTCTAAATAATAAAGTTTGGACAAATCTGGCAACACCAAACAAAGTTTATCAACGCCTGGCCGTCCACATCAGCAAACTCAACACACGACCAGCAGCTGCCAAACGGAAGCTGGCAACCACAGACCTTCTCCGATCAGCGCTTATAGTTTACGTCTAACATTATTTCCATCAGACGTAGCTAATTAAGATCTCAAATTGTAATAAACTTTATGTAATATGTTAGTGAATCTTTTCATTTAAATAATAAGCAACCTATACTACAAAACTACTAGTTCGTTTACTAGTATTAATACAACATGCATCACATTTATATCTAAGTGATCCTATATGAAAAATCTTCACTGCATCATATCAGTGGATTTCATTTCCGTTTTTGACGTCTATGTTTAAGAGCAAGGAATCAACAGAGAAAAAAAATGAGAGTGGCAGTGTCCAGTTTGATTCTACGATTTGAGAAAATGTGTAGTGATTTGGAGGCTCAACCATTCCATAGTGGTTGAAATAAATATAAAATAAAATTTAATTTAAACAAATTCGTTCAAAAATACAATAACACAAGTTTTATTTATTTAATCTCTTACTTATGATTACTCATTCTTTTTTTAAAGGGTAGGGCACACCGTTACTGGTTTAAAAGTAGAATCTGCTAAGATTAGACTTAAGATGAACTTCGATAAAACAAAAAAAATGACGAACATCGATAACAGTGGCAGAACCATCTGTAAACAAATTTGATCACTATATTTTTTGGGTCACAACTTACTGTCCCCGGAATAACCAAACCAGGAAAGTAAATAGAAGGATGGGTCTTGACTGGGTGAACTTGATAAACTATATTTCACATTTAGAAGCTTCATTCCACCTCCCTAAAGACTAGGGTATTTAACCAATGTATCTGACCATGCCGTCTTTCCATAAGTTGCAAGTTGCACCGAGAAGTATGGAACGCATTATTCTTGGAATAACATTAAGAGATGGAAAGAGAAACGATTGGATCCGCAGTCAAATCAAAGTATGTGATCCAGCGGAAAAGATCGATTGGTTGAAGTGGAAATGGGCCACCCATATAGCTTGATTGTCTGATGATTAATGCACAAAGCGTGTTCTCGAGTGGAGATCGAGGAATACGAGGCCCCAAGGGCGTTCGCTAATGAAATGGTTGAATAATTTTCGGAAGTTTGTAAGGAGACAGTGGATGAGGACGGCGCAGAGACGAGAGGAGTAGAGGATCAAGAGGAGACCTATGTCCTACAATGGATCAACGTGGGCTGATAATGATGAGGACTCCACGCCGCCACCGTTGTAAAATCTTAATATGAAAGTTCAATGCTTTAAAAAATATATATTTGTTAAGAATTTAATCTAAATTTAAGCGTACTTTTTATCAGCGATATGATTATTCAAAATTTTGTGTTTCTGAAAATACTCCGCATGTGACGTCTTAAGTTCTCATCCGCTTCATCTAGGTCAGTTCATACGATTGGTCCAGAAACGGCAAGCAGACCGGAATTAGCTCCTTCATAGCTCTCTTATCATAGGTTGATTTATACGAACTAGTAACGTCGTTCAAAGTAGTTTGTTTTCATTGAAATATTTTTATTCTACATTTTCAAGAATCTTTGCCGTCCAATTTGATGCTCTTATTTCTACAGCACAGCGCGTAAGTAAACTTTTTTGTATCCAATTTCCCGTAGGGCCGAAGTTCCTCGTTGAATAAAAGCGCTGCGAATCGTAAACTTTTGGAAACCACTGCTATAATGCATTGTATTAAACTTGTTCCGCGCTCAATATGACAAGAGACTCATTGACCTACGAGTGTGCAACAATATACAGGTAATATGGAGTACCTGCCAACTATATGTATCATATCTTAAAGGCATTAGCATCTTTCAAGGTATATCGGCGATTGAGGACGGCTGTATAAACCGTATTGTATTTCAATCTGTTTCAGCCTTTGTAATTAAAATACAGTCTGAACAGTAGTTACTCAACATAAAATACATTATTTTTTTATCATTTAGTATTCTTCAAAATTGTTTAAATTTTTTATTTTATTTTTTATTTTTTTGCTTTTTTTTCTTGATTTTATTTAAATGTACAAAATATTTCTCTTTGTATATTTAATTTTTTTTATCAGTATGTATTTATATGTATATTTATATTAGTTACCTAAGTAGTAGTTTTAAATAATAATACATCTAATTTAAAAAAAAAAATCTTCGTTTAGTGTTATTCAAAATTGTTTGAATTTTTTTATTAATATCTGTTGCTTTCTTACTTTTTTTTTCTTTTTTTACAGGTCCAGAATATTTCCATAACCAAATACATATTTAATTTTTTAAGTATTTTCATAACTAGTAATATAATTTTTAAACTGGGTATCTTATTTTTTATTTTTTGACTCCTTAATTTGTAAATAACTGTTTAATAATAATTTGTTTTAAATACTATATTTTACTTATTCCACTTACGTGTATGTATTTTATTATATGCAACTTATATATAAAAGGCAATAAGTGCTGTTTATTTAAATAAAATAAATTAATAAAATAAATAAATAAAATAAACAAATAAAATAAATAAAATAAATACAATAAATAAAATAAATAAAATAAATAAAATAAATAAAATAAATAAAATAAATAAAATAAATAAAATAAATAAAATAAATAAAATAAATAAAATAAATA
Organism: Micrasema longulum; assembly: GCF_059751315.1. NCBI lineage: Eukaryota > Metazoa > Arthropoda > Insecta > Trichoptera > Brachycentridae > Micrasema > Micrasema longulum. The sequence goes on along the minus strand of NW_028277315.1, from coordinate 1,105,561 downwards.
AAATAAATAAAATAAATAAAATAAATAAAATAAATAAAATAAATAAAATAAATAAAATAAATAAAATAAATAAAATAAATAAAATAAATAAAATAAATAAAATAAATAAAATAAATAAAATAAATAAAATAAATAAAATAAATAAAATAAATAAAATAAATAAAATAAATAAAATAAATAAAATAAATAAAATAAATAAAATAAATAAAATAAATAAAATAAATAAAATAAATAAAATAAATAAAATAAATAAAATAAATAAAATAAATAAAATAAATAAAATAAATAAAATAAATAAAATAAATAAAATAAATAAAATAAATAAAATAAATAAAATAAATAAATAAAATAAATAAATAAATAAAATAAATAAATAAATAAAATAAATAAATAAATAAAATAAATAAATAAAATAAATAAATAAAATAAATAAATAAATAAAATAATACGGAGAAGTCGTATAATATGTATGTCATATACACGAGACGCTGTAAGTCATGGACACTTAAGCTATGTATTTAACATTTTAAGTCTTTAGTCATAGAATTGTGCGAATGAATGAAATGAAATCCCATGTAATTATAAAATACGTTTTTTATTAATATTTTGAGTTACAGGTGACGTACAATCATAAAATATTTTTTATTTCATAGGATGTATGTCCTCCTTTTGCTTTTATAACAGCCTGAACACGTTTTGACATGCAATTCATTAAACTTCGGCAATTTCCTTTTATTCTGTCATCTCGAAACCATATTTGAATAACTGCTTCTATCATCTTTATCTTGGTGATGCAGTCCAATTTGTATCCTAAATTTACAAATCGTCCACAAATTGTCAGGTGAATTTCCAGGCCAGTCTAATAGAGACATCTTTTTATCATTAAAATACTTAAGCATTAACTTCGATACGTGACAAAGAGCTGAGTCCTGTGGAAATACAGCCCCACCATTGAGACAACATTTACTCAGTTCTGAACTCAAGTGCTGTTCCAATAGAGATTCGTACTTTAGGCTATTCATCATTCCTTTTATTGGTATCATTATATTTAAAGAGGGAGTTTGTTTTACATTTATTTTCATATATTTTAAGTTTATAAATATGTATTATATTTTATTTACACTTCATTTTTACTACCAAAAACTGATTCCTTAAAATTAGATATTATATTCTAAAAGATAAACAATTTTCCACTGTTTGGATTTCAGGATAGGATGGGTCTTATGTGTTTTTCGATTTATATTGAAATGTTTTAATATTTGCTATTAATATTAGGATTTCTGAAAGATTATTAATTTTTTTTTTAGTTATTGTTACGTCAACATTTCACTACACGCTAACTATTCTATTATCTATAATTTTCTTCTCAACAAAGGGATGAATAGGTAGTAAGAAATTGCCTTAAAATACATCAAAATACTTAATAGATCATTGTATTACTTGTTATTTGTCAACTCAAACAGAATCAATAAGTTTTAATATTACAAGTGAGATTATTTGATGAAAAACTTTTTTAAAAGAACAATATTTGGAAATTCATTCATTAACCGGGCTTACGACCAATCATCAAACGATTTAAGTTATTTTTTTCCTAGTTTATAACTTTAATTTATTGTGTTTTAAATAATATACGATTTAAAATATTATTTTAAACAAAATTCGTTCAAGAGTCCTCCTTACTAGAGACGTCTGTTCTAAGAAGGACTGTATAGGTGTACAGTAGAGTGCGCCGATGATATATTTAGTTTTTTATGTTTTTAGACATCAAAGTGACAGGGGTCTAAAAAATTGCATTTTGGATCACATTGAACGTAAAAATTATTTTAAAAAATATATCATACTACTTTTAGCCTTCAACCGAAGTTTGAAGTTTATAACTGTCTGAATATTTTGTTAATTATCTATATTGATAAAATTATTTATCTGTTAGTAAAGATATAATTTAATCACATCACAAATTTGAACTCGTTTTAAAACTACCGAAATGCAAAAAGTTTACACTTCACGGAATTGATTCTGCTGAGCGCCTGGCTAATATTTACGAAAACAATGGCTCACTAAAACAATGCTACCCATTTATTACAAAACAAAGTGCAACTCACGCCCTCTAATACATATTTAATATGCACATTATAAAATTTAAATCGACTGCTTATCTTACTTTAATACGAAATTATAACCGGTTTAGCGCAAATATTTACTTTTTCGAAAACTTCAAGCTCTGGTTGAGGGCCAAAAGTAGTATCATTTTTTAAAAAATATTATTTGCTTTCCGAGTAATCTAAAAGGCAACTTTTAGACACCTTTTATTTAAAAATTCAGAAAATTAAATTTAAAAAATATGTATTTCACGAGTCATTCAAATATTTTTTTAATTCTTCTATCCTAATTTTCTGCAGCCAATTTTTTTTATCTCATTTAGAATATTGTTTGTTATCAGTTAAGTAACTAAAAAAGCATGTTAAACAATTTGGCAGAAAAATAATCCACGGTCCTTTGTCCAAATGTTGTGTTAAAGGGAAGAATATTGACAATAATATTATTTCTTGACCTTGTAATATATTTATGTTCCTGCGCAAGGAGATGACGATGTTCATCTCCTTATTTGTCTAGCTGAATAATTTTAGCGTATATTAGGTATATCTTAGGCACATCAAAGGATTTAATAATTTCTGTAGTTAGTCCATAAAGTTTCAATATATTGTTAATAAAACATTGTATACCTAAATAATTACAGAAATTAGTGGTTAAAAACAGTTTTTCTTTTATTTATTTTATTATAATTACAAATTTCAATGACTGGTTATATTTCGAGGTGCCTTCATAAAGTATATAATGTAATCGATATTATGTACGATGTTATGTTGGGTACCTAAGTATATACATAAGGAATCTGATATCCATGTTACATTTTACGTGGGTAGTTTAATCCTATTTGTGGCTTCAGTGTTAAATACTAAGGGAGCAAACTAGAGTGTGTTTTGTGTCATCAAATATCATGGTGATTACTCGTACAATACCTGCGTAATACCTATTCTACCCCAAGGAGACTATTCGTAATAACTCACTTGCCCTAGGGCCTAAAACAGGGAACAATTTAGCTATGGGAAATGGAAGAAAGGTAACTATGCTAGCCACCCCTATCGTAGCTGATCTGGCTGGGTCACCAAATCCAAATGACTCCGAAGAATATTAAATTTAACACATTTGCCTGATTTTTAAGGTAACAAGTTTTCTAGTCTTGAACGTTCATTGCTGACAGTTCGTCGGCAGAATATTTCAGAATAATCGCAGAATTTGGACCTGTCGCCGGAGGATGCATTTGTACTATCATTTTTTTCTAATTCAAACAAACCATCATGCCGTTACTCTGTAGGGGTAGACAGATAGGATAAAACGCCACGTCACTCTGTCTTTACATACTGACCTTGCTTCCTCTACATTCATAAATCTTATCATGCTCGCACGCTGATTATATCTACCCCTGACACGTCCCCATCTTCAAGTATTTAAAAAAAATATTTATCTTTTTGTACATTATGTTGATTGTACATTGGCGGGCTGATTGACTAATAATATACAAAAAAATGTCGATGATATTAAAAAATAAACATAACTGTATTTGTATGTAAATTACCTCAAATCAATACTTTTGATCAGTGGGGAAAAATAATAAAGAGGAAAGAAGAAGAGAGATTAAAGAAGAAAAAGGAGATGTTTAAATGACGTAATTTAAACAGAGATGGTGTAGTAACATCTTTGATTGTGGATGGGAGATGATTCCACAGTTGAGTGGATATTTAATGGACTTGATCGTGCCATGTTTTTCTCGGTCTTCCTCGTTTTCTGCATTCATCAACATTCAGCAACATTTTAGCCGTTGTTTTGCTGTCCATTCGCTCTACATGTCCAAACAAACTCTGCTTCCCTTTCTTGATTCTGTCGATAATGCTTGTCTTAGCCTTACATACATTTTTAAAAAAGGCAACGCCGTTTCTGAAATGTTGCTTTATTTTAAGAGACACACATTGTGACGAGAATAGGAAAATATCACATACTACGAATACCGATTAAAATATATGAAACGGATTTAAATTATTTAATTGTATTTTCGAAACGAATATGGATACTGTGGAGAAATGTTTTCATAAATAAATGTTTTTTTTTATTTTAAATAAAAATACGTTGCTAGAAAAACGCAACATGTTTGGCCTTGGTAGATATGACGTCAAGATTTGAATGGGCAGGAACAAATAAACATAAAGCTTGACGCATTAGGGGAGCAGGCCAATGGAATTACCGTTTTTGCGGGAACTCAAAATTACACATTTTAATAATATTTTTTATGCTACTAATATTTTTTTCAGGACAGTATTATTTTACAAACCATTTTACTTAAAAAATGTTAAAAAAACGTGATATTTCCCTATCAAAAGGATGCGCAATCTCACTTTTATTCATACATGTGTATTCTCGTATTTTCTCCCCAGATTAGAATACTCCACCGGTAATTGTTTACATACTACAGATACCTAGTATTGGTGTGCCCTTTCTTTTTTTTTTGATAAATCGTTTTTTAAAGGCGTTAGGACCATCTAAACCTTAATCCCTTAAAAGCGCCTATTTCTATTTGACGTTTTCGGACTTACAGTAGACAAATACGACAACTATTGATAAAAATAAAACGTGCTGGAACACAAAATCAAATATTTTATTTATTTATGTATTTTTTTTATTTTTTTTAATTTACCCAAATGGTTCAACATTGTGAGCCATTTTGAACAAGTTGTAAATAACTCACCTGTAGAAAATGGTAACCAAGTTGCGGTAGAATAGGGTTCGAGCCTCGAACCGCTGATCCGTGAGTCCGCAACACTAGCCACGGGACCATTAACCGGTGCATTTTTGTTTATTTCAATATTTGAATTTCTGATACTCTTCCTTTAAAAAAACAAAATCTGGTCAAATTCATCATCATCATTCCGTCCAAAAAGCCTCCACGAATCTCTATCGGCCGCTAGCTCCTGTGCGTCCTACTAAGTTAGGTTCCGTAGTTCTGACATAAACTGCCGACGAACAGTCAGCAGCGGGCGTGTCCCGTCACATCCGAAACCACGATGATCAGTATGAGCAAGAAGACATATTGCCATATTAAAATATTTTTTTAAAACAAATCAAATTTAAAAAAATAAAATATCAAAAAAGCAAATGGTTGCTTACTTCTGCAGGGGAAAAACGAGGAGGGGGAGGGGGGAGTCTGATACTGCGCCGCGCTCCCCTCACTTCCACCCTGCAGAAGTAAGCAACCATTTGTTTTTTTTAATATTTCCTTTTTGAAAATTTCCTTTGTTCTAAATATTTATTTAAGTATGCTTATATGTCTTCTTGCCCATACTGATCATCGTGGTTTCGGATGTGACAGGGTTTAAAGAACACCCTGTATATCCACATACATACATATATACACACATATACATACAAATAACCACACATACATACATACATAATATATATTAGCAGTATTTGGGAATAAGTACGACGTACGACATACGCATTATAAAAATAATATTTGTTTTTCTCGCGCTAAGACGCGCTTATGAGCGTGACATAGACAACTATTGCCTTGTTAGTTGCTAATGATCGGCGGCTGATGATCGGCGGCCTCCGTGGTGTAGTGGTCAAGACGTTTGACTCACGCACGGAAGGTTCCGGGTTCGATTCCCGGTGAGAACACAAAAAATTAAAATATGATTTTTCTCAAGCCTGGGTGCTCTGTGATGTAATTCACCACTGTAATTAGGCCTCCTGGCCTGTTGTGGTGCAAAAAAAATGCAAATGTAAAAAAATTATATGGTTATAAAATATACACAGGATGCTTTTGCGTTTGTCTGAATTTCGCTGCGATTCTTAATAGTAAAAATATAATAATTTGTATTCGATGTAAATGTGTTAAGCTATGGATCAAAAACACTGGTTTAAAAATATGTATAAATACATTTAATCAAATCATGTATAGGTAGATTATCTAGTGCTGGCGCTTTCGCAAAACTTACACAAGAACAATTTTAATGCACAGAATATTGAATTTATTAAATCTTTATATTTTATCAAATGTTTTTCAAAATCTCTTTAGGATTAGAGCGAAAAAAAGATCACTTAAATGTCACATATTTATTAATTTTTAAGCAAGCATGTTTTCCATTTAATGTTTTGTGTTCATTATAATAATAATAAATACAGTCTAATTAAAATGCACAGTACAAATTATATTGGATAAAATATGTATACACACTTATTGAAAAACAATAAAGATAGCACATTTGGTTAAAATTTAATATAACCTTTTTTTTAATCAACACCCGTAGATTTTAAATACGTTTGTGTGAGTTTTGCGAACGCGCCAGCTTTACTTAAACAACCAGTAAGTTAAGGCTGTCAAGAAGCATCCGTTGAATTTTAGGGAAGATAAAACAAGATGTCGATTTTCCCAATTTTATTTGGGCATAATCAGTCCGGCGCGCCGGGTCGTGCAGCTGTCTTTTCAAACACCTATTCGTGAAACCGCTCTATCGAGATATATCTTCAATTTTAAAAATACGGGCTCTAGCACAGTATCCGTTCATTTGAAATTAAACCCGCGAACTACCAATTTTGAAAACCGTACTTTATTATCCATTTAGTCATCGGCTTTTAATTAATGTATCCGACTACCTACTGGTAAAAGGTGAGTGAACTACTAACATATTTTGTATCATAAAGTAGGTATGCAGTATTCAAGTTGAGGTCAACCACTCAAAGCAAGGAAGTGAAATAATACCAGTCTTACGTATCTGAATAATATAACACCTACATAATATATATGTGCTTCCATAACCTCACCTAACATAACCCAATTCTCACGAAATTACATAATATAAAATGGAGTATTTTTATATTTTTTATACGGTGTGCGGTATTTTAATGTTAAGTTATATTATCGTGTATGTGTCACCGCCAAATAGTTAAATCAGCCACTCAACAAAGCAGCTAGGCTGTTTATTTGATTTCAGCATTCGCCCGATTGTTGTTGTTATGTACCAGAATGACACCTCATCGCATTTTATTTACATGATATTTTCTGACTTCTGTTTGAATATGTATTAATTAAATCATTTTTCTTTGATCTCAACTTGAAGATCATAATGCCAGTATACTCACCAACCAAATCCATAAAGGTTTTTTTTGTTACACATTGAGATCGTGTATTAAAATTTTTAAAAATGCCCGAGTACACTCCGAGATATTTTATTTCATCCACAGAATTTATGGCAAGTAATATGTTTCGCGACAAAAAACATTTATTTTAATATGATACCTGCGGGTTCATAATTTAATATTGTGTTTTTAAACGAAATTAATCTTAATTAAAATTAAAATAAGTTTTTCCCATTTTTTTTCCAAAATTAAAATTGAGTACTAAAGTAAAACAAAATACTTAAGGTTATAGGTCATTCGAAAGAAAATATTCTGCTCTACATGACATTGTATTTAGTTTTATGTTTCAAATATTATTATATTTGATTACAAGTCTTCAAAATGGAATGTCAATTAGACGAAAGTAGGTGTTTTCTACGGCGCTTTCTGTTCGCGTTCAATTACGCGGCGGCCTCCGTGGTGTAGTGGTCAAGACGCTCGACTCACGCATGGAAGGTTCCGGGTTCGATTCCCGGTGAGAACACAAAAAATTTAAATGTGATTTTTCTCAAGCCTGGTTGCTCTGTGATGTAATTCACCACTGTAATTAGGCCTCCTGACCTGTTGTGGTGCAAAAAAAATAAAAAATTAAAGGAATAAAGCTGCCAATGCTGCTCGCGATATGTAGGCAGTTTGCGATGAAGATGCTACCAATTATTGACTAGTTTGATGTAAAATAATAACCACTTTACTCTACTTGACATTAAATTTTAAAGGCTTGTAATAAAATAAGTAACCTAAAAGCAAATACAACATCTTGTAGAACAGATTTTTTTTTTAAATGACCTGACACAACTTATGTTAATACCGTAAATGATTCGCTGTTGTGTCGTTGTTCACGGAAAATAAATGATATAAAATAAAAAAAAATGCTTTTTTATTAGTTATGCTTTTTAAAATTCAATTTTTGTGTCGACAAAGTAATTTTTATTGTACGCTATTGTTCTCATTTATTAATTTCTTGAGTAAAATAATACTGCAGTTCCGGGGTGATATTCCAAATGCTCTCGCGGCCGTAGAAAAAGCTTTCTACGGCCGCGACAGCGGTTCAGAATAGCACCCCTGGTGTATATTTCAATACTAGCAGTTGTTAAAACAGCTGTGCAAAATCGGCTTAATGTGGCTGAATGAGTATTTCCTAATTAAGGACCTTTTATTACACAAACTGGATAGTTTAACAAAGACAAAAGACTGTTATCTAAGGCATTACAATTTATTGATGTCGTGTGTCGAATATCAGCTATGAACGTTGTATTTCATGTACTTAGTGACCTATTGAAATTTGCTTTATAATAATGAATAAATAAAGTTACCGGACGTATTTTAGAGAAACCATGCTATGAACTACCTACAGGGTTTCTTGATAAGTCTTAAAATAAATATTTGATTCGTGTTAACGACCTTATCTGCGTTGATTAATTAATAATATTGATGTATTTTGTCGAGTTATTGCCCACGAGGGGACACAGGTCTCATGGAGTTTGAATTTAGTATATTTTCAAAGAAAAATACAATTTTTACTCGAACAAATAGTTTATATTATGGTGTATGGACACTGTCGAACCGACACCGGCTTCTTTTAACCTATGCCAAAAATGCTAAGGCCTTTAAATGACATCAAATTACAGCTCGATTAACCCATTATTCCCTGAATACGGATTTAGAAGAGTTTTTGAATTTCTTATTTTTGAATTATGTTAATTATAGCTTGAAAACCATTACATATTTTCTTTTTGTTGCTTCAAAACTCTTTGTAAAAAAAAATGGGTAAAATAAGTACAGTCAGAGAATAGCGATATTTTTCCAATTAACAAAAATACTTTTAAAAAACACTTACTTGCCTCTTAATTGATTTTTCTTAGTGTTTAATATATTATGTTATATCACTACTATTACTTTTGATATATCAATATATCAATCTATAAAAGTCAACTTAATTAACCAGATATTTAGTTAAAAATAATGATAAAATGGACAAACATACCCATATTATTTTAACAAAACTACTGTTTGTTCCCCATTTTCGCATGTATTTATTTTATTTTATTTTTTGGGTTATTCTACGAATAATTTAGAGATTTTTGTTAATGAGGTAATAAAATTGCTCTTGGAGGTAAGTTTAAAGTGATCAACATATTGACGGTCACATGTCAATTTATGTATTTTTGAAAATATCGTTTATGTGCACAAAAAAATTAACGGCTGGGATTTCGTGGGCTATGGTATAGGGGATTTTGAAGCTGCCCATTCTATTGACGTAATCTCCCAGAATCTATCTACAATGCCTTAGGTATAGCAAGTCTAAGTTTATTTATCCTTGCCTCTATTGCATACACCATGATTGGTCTGACACATGTTTCGTATATCCGAATCTTGCTTTCAATCCCTATGCGTTTATCATACGAAATTTCTTAGCCATCTTTTAGCGATGTTTTATTAACTGAGATAGATATGTTGTAATTATCACTGCCACCATGGCTGCATCGACTGCGTGACATGTGATGTTAACGACCTTATCTCCCTTAGTTCTAGATTTACCATTTCCTCCATTATTGAAAGCGTTTTTATATATTTATTATGCTTGTATAAAAAAAGGTTATTAGCTAATATAGGTGTGTTATATTTAGTTATATAGGTGCTAACCTTCCATTGTTTATTTTTTGTTCTTAATATGTGTTTTTTTAATGTAAATATTATTTAATTCCTGGATTAAGTTGTAGCAACTCCAGGGAATGTAATTCATTTGTATTATACTTGTAAAATACTTCGTGTTATATGATTTATAAATTTTAAAAAAGATTTATTTTTTTTGAAAAAAATATTTGAAATGGAATAGAGATTTCCATAAAAATAAACTAGCTGTACCCGCTACTAGTCTCCAAAAAAATGGCAATTTTATCCAGGAAATTGTATACGCTTCTTGAACAAAATACCCATTAATTTCTAGCTTTATCAGCGATCAAATTAAAAAGTTTTGTCAAACACGAGCAGTACAAAAATGAAATTGTACAACCTTTATTTAGTAGAGAAAACAGATTATGAAAAATATTACAGATCTATTCAGTGAAAAAATATCTGTTTTTCGGATTGAAACGATTAATTTCAATTTTTCAATTATAATTGATTGACCTTTGCAAGAGATTCTATAAAAAAATCTTCAGAAAAAATAAAGAAATCGAAGCTGTAAAATTGAAACAGATAGAATTACATTGACCTTCTTTTGTTTTTTTAAAACAAATGTTTCTTGTCAAAATAAGTTCTCCCGTGTATTAATAAAATATTATTAGTTAAAACATATTCCTAATTATTTATTATAATATGCAAAAATGAACACCAATATTTAAATAACTACCGAATACAACGTTATAAAAGCGTGTTAACTACTTGTTAGGTCAAATGGAATAAATTATACATATATTATAAATAGAACAAACAAAAACACAACAATAAACTTTCGAATTTAAATCTCAAGACTTTAAGATATAAAATTCCTTAAGTATCGTTTACACGTGGACTATATAGCTGACCATAGTCCACGTAATAATAGCAATTTTAGGACATGACATTGTTCCGTGATATTGTCATAGAGATAGACGGGCGGGCCATCTCCGCGAAACAATGATTACCCCCACCACCGCGCGTAACCGCATTGTCTTCGTATGAACGACATGGACAAAACCTTATGACAATAGCGGTTTGCTCGTTTTTTTTAAAACAAATTTCCCGTAGGGTTGAAATTCCTCATTAACGCCGTAATGTATTCATTTTCGCACTCACGCGTTCGTACTTAGGACTAACAATAGACAGACAATTGACATGGACAATTCATATCAACAGTTTAATTAGCAAAGTGGCGACATTTTCGAGTATTTTTTAAAAATCAAAAACTTTGTTCCAAAAACGGAAAAAATACTAATATACGAAGCCTACGTAAAAACTTAAATATGTTATATGCAACTTCTATGGGGAACAGGAAATCAAAATGACATAAACAGACTACAAAGACAGCAAAATAAAATATTAAAGCTAGTATACCATCTAACAGCAACTAAATAACTTTTTAAACAATCTAAGCAATTGAATGTAACTGAACTCTTTAAACTAGAATCCTTAAAATTTATTCATAAATTAGCCACTGATGTAATTGTAGACGAAGAATTAAAACTTGAAAAAAACTGTAGTAAACATGAACACAATGCGAGAATATCAGAAAAATATCATATACAACCTTCTAAAACGATAAAAGGACAATAGAGACTAATAAACCATGGACTAAATTTATACAATAAGTACCAGACAAAACTAAACCAAAAGACTCAGACAGCCTTTACAAAAGATGCTAAAAATATTATTATTTACATTAGATTGTGAATTTTTAAAGTAATTTTTTTTTGTTAAATGTACGTAACCCGTAAGGATATTATTAATCAATGAAAAATGAAAAATAAAACAAAAATAAATAAATGTAAACTGCGACTGAATTTTTGTATTTTCCCAGCGTTTTGTACTGCGCGATCGAGGCGGTTCACGAGCTGGGCTGGGACAAGACAATATTGTCCTATCTTTTGTATTTTCCACGTGTAAGCGATACTTTATGCAGCCAATTGATGTCATGAAAATAAATTTCAGTTTCATTACTTTCTACTCATTCTTTAAAAAGCGTCCTTGGTAAAGTCTATAGAAATATTGATGGTAAAGTTTCATTCGCTATTTGATATGCAAATAAATTAATTTAGCTTTCCCGAAGGTTAACATTGAACAGAAAGTGGCTTTGTTCATTTCGTTGATCAATTAAAATCTTATTGATATTTATATCTATTTTTTCTCTACAAGTTTATCTTTAAGAAATCAAAATTATCACCCAAAGCATAATCGATTAATCGTTTTACCACCTTGCATTAATTCATCAAATATTATTTTAAAATCAATGTTAAAATAAGTGATTGACACACCACACACACACCATTAGGTGCAAATAAAGGTAAAAAATATATACATATATACATATTGTTAATGTGACGTGTACTTAGAAACAACTTGGCCCAATGCAAGAATGCAATTTTTTTTGGATTCTTTCACTCAAATACGAAAATATAATACTGCTGTGCCTTCAAAATGTTTACAGCTGAACGGGTAAACATTTTCGCTGCCCTACTTTGCCGAAGAGCCTGGAGCCTATGGGAACTTCTGAAAAGCTCCAACAACACGTTCTTCTTTGTCAGTTCTCCTGATCGGTAACAACAATATTTTGAGTTTGTTCAAATTTTTGTAGACAAGGACTGGATTCTAGACTGTAGATGCCTAGACTTCTATATTACCTTCTCTTAAATGTTCTTCATCTATATTGTAATATGTTCATATAAACAGCTCCCCAGGGAGTTGAATCTAGTCCTTCTCTACAAAAAATAGGACAAACTCAAAATATTGTTGACAACTATTTTAATTACAAACATCATACATAATTGAGTATTCTTCAATTAAAATCTACTTCCTACCTACTTCCACTATCTATTAAAACTATTAGTTTCGAGAACATGTTTAAAAGGGCTATAAAAAAATGGATAGTGGAGCTGGGTAGAAGTAAAATGGATTATCTCATTCGCCCAAACCAATATTGAATCAACTGCTCCACAAGTTTATAGCTTATGTTAGGTTTTTGTTATTTTCATTGTGTGTTTTGTGATATAAATAATTTAGATGTACATATATACCTAGTTTAAAAACAGTCTAAATATTTTGTTATTTATCTCTGTTTATTAAGTTAGTCTTCTTTGTTTATTCTCAAATGTAAAAAAAGTTTAAAAAAGTATATTGTTAAGTGTCTTCGGCACGGGGTAACCCCAGTGAGGTCACATTATTTTTATTATTGTTTATAGTTTGTAAGTGTAAAATATGAATAAATAAATAAAGTTTAAAAAATAATAATAAAATTGACGTCCTCCGTAGTGTAATAGCAACACTTGATTCACGCGCGGAAGATTTGGGTTTGATTACCGGTTAGAACAACAAAATTAAACATGACTTTTCTGTGGCCAGAGTGTTGTGTGCTGATTTTTACTACTGCATTTGGACCCCCTGGCGTGTTGTCGTGCAAAAAAACTCTGTCAAAATATTAAGTCCGTTATTGTTTAAAGCAACAAAAAAGTTTATTTTATTTTTATCACCCGGAAGAAATAATGAATATTGGCGTGACTAAATAATTGTGTTTTGGATGTTGAATATTGTAAGCAGTAGGCGTTATTATATGATCTAACGGAAGATTATGAATTTATAAAAAAAATCGACTACAAATTCCAACTTCTTTGACAATGTATTTCCGCATAGCTTTCTATAAGAATTGGCAAAAGTAGGCTGTACCCTGCATCTACATATCGCACCTCGGGAATAACAGTGACACAACTCAAAAAACTTATTTAAAGAGGGCAGCTACAACACACATCCGCGCTTTCAGTAAATTAAGTATAATGTAGCAATTTTTATACATAAAATAATTAAAGGGACGAATAAAATACAAACAATAATAAAATTTAACCAACAATGTCATACATATGAAACAAGGGGTAAAAAAAAGATAAGATTACCAATGAGGAGAAAAACAGAATCTCAAAACTCATTGTACAGGGGATTAAAGCTGTACAATGAGTTACCTGAAGAAATAAAGGAAATATAAAAAATCGACATATTTAAAAATAATTTGAAAAAATTTGTAATTGAGTAATTTTGATTAAAAAAGTGTGTTATTATTAAAAGTTTATATTAGTTCTTAAGATGTTATGAACTAACTTAATTGTTCCGGACGCGTAAAATCGAATAAATTAAAATAATACAATAATTAGAAAGGATCCCCGGTAAATGTATAGAACTGATGGCTGGGCTCTCAATAAAGATAAAATGGTCACTTTCGAGCCTGGCCTCAGTATTACCGGGGAAAAATAGCTAGGTTAAAATGAATAAAATGAATAAAAATATATTATGTAAATGTCATGTTGCGCGCGTCGCGGCTGCCGACGAAATGGCCCGTACGGGCATTGAGCGCCCGTATTTACGCCACCTGCGGCCGGCGGCATGTAACGAGTGGCGGGGAAAGATTACCCCCACCACTCCGAGGCAGCCGGCGCGGGTGGGATGGCCGACTCACGGAGCCCGACGCGTACCGCTTTATAAGGCGGTCAAATGGAAATATTAAATCAGTTGAGTTCCTAACTCTGAACAGTTCACACGTGTTTTATTCCGTTCTCCGTCCTGTTCGCCTTCCTGCACTTCGCTCTTCGCTCCGCTCTGCCTGCTGACTGCCTTCGCCTCTCTGCACCACTTGGACCGGGTGGAAAGTCCTTTTCAGGGCTATTGAGGTTGACTTGCGGTCGGCGCAGCTGTGCTCCTACCTTCCGACTTTGTCTTTGGCTCTGTCTGGGAGGGCGGCTTCCCACTTACGCCGGGAAGCTTGACTGCGGCAGACGCGGGTGACGAACCGGCGAAACTTTCATCGTGGTAACGCGTACGTTACATTTGGTCCTTCGGAGCTAAGGATCGTCGCCAGTGGTCTCCAGTCTACAACACACCTACAGCATGCCGGTCAACAGATCGCCTGTGTCGACGCGTTCGGGAACGCGTCGAGACGCCGGCACGGAGCACGAAGAGGAGCTACAGGAGCCCCAACCGGGGTCTGTACGAGCACATCAGGAGGAGCCCCAGCCAGGGCCTTCACACGACTGCCAGGAGGAGCCTCATCAAGGACTTCTGGAGGAACAAAAGGACTCGGACGAGGGATCCGCACCCTCGGAGCGGTCCATCTCATCGGCGACATTTCGCCGACAGATGGAGGAACGCGAGGCGCATCACGAGAGGCAGGTGAGCAGCCTCAACGAGATCATCGCCGCGCTGAAGGCCGCCAACGCGAGAGAGGACGCCAGACGAGACATGGCAACCCCCCTCACGCCCACCATCGAGAGGGACCTCACATCGCACGGGACGTCGGAACCGGCTCACAAGCCGCTGCCGCTGACGTCAGACGCGTCTAGGACCGACGCAGCCCTCAGTACGAGGGAGGCTGCCGCCGCACGCCACATAAGTGATCCGGAGGATACCGGAGCGGCGTACATCCAGCAGCCGAGCCACTACGACAGCAGCCGGGCGAGAGACGGGGCCGCTTGGAAGCGCCCTGTCACCGACGCGGAAGCAGCCTTCAGCACAAGGGAGGCCGCCGCCGCACGCCACACCACACGCTACGCCGCTGATCCGGAGGACACCGGAGCGGCGTACATCCATCCACCGAGCCACTACGACAGCGGCCGGGTGAGAGACGGGGCCGCATGGAAGCGCCCTGTCGCCGACACGGAAGCAGCCTTCAGAGCAAGGGAGGCCGCCACCGCACGCTACGCCGCTGATCCGGAGGACACCGGAGCGGCGTACACACTTCCGCCGAGCCACTACGACAGCGGCCGGGTGAGAGACGGGGTGCCACGGAGGCACCCGGTCGCAGAGACGGACTCCAGGACAAGGGAGGCCGCCACCGCACGCTACGCCGCTGATCCGGAGGACACCGGAGCGGCGTACACACTTCCGCCGAGCCACTACGACAGCGGCCGGGTGAGAGACGGGGTGCCACGGAGGCACCCGGTCGCAGAGACGGACTCCAGGACGAAGGAGGCCGCCAACACACGCTACGCCGCTGATCCGGAGGACACCGGAGTGGCGTACACATTTCCGCCGAGCCACTACGACAGCGGCCGGGTGAGAGACGGGGTGCCACGGAGGCACCCGGTCGCAGAGACGGACTCCAGGATGAAGGAGCCCGCCAACACACGCTACGCCGCTGAGCCGGCCTACGCCGGAGCGACAAACGCACATTTACAAGGCCGCTACAATGAGCGGCATCGGGACAATGAGGCGCCACCTGCACACAGCCGAAGGGAGGACGCCGACGTACGCTACGCCGCCGGGCCAGGCGAGCCCGTAGCGGCACGTACTATACCACTGGGGGGCTACGAGTTTCGTGACCCGGTGAGCGCGTGGGTACAACAGGGGCTACCCACGGAATACATGCCGCCGGGTGCCACCGGCGAGCCTGTGACGAAATACAGACAGCCGCCGGAGTGGCACACGTTCATGGCGAGGCAAACCGGCGCTAGGGATCTACCGCAATTCTCCGGCGACCCGCTAGAATGGCGAATATTTAAGGCGCAATTTGATCAATCGACACAGATGTGCTCCCTTACAAACGCGGAGAACATTCTCCGTCTGCAACGAGCCCTCACAGGACGGGCCAAGGCCACAGTGTCGTCTTTGCTGGTAGATCCCCGAAATGTGCCGGACATTGTTAAGATGTTAGAGGCCGCCTTTGGACACCCGGAGATCGTCGTGGACAGAGTACTGGAGCGGATAAGAAAACTCCCTAAACTGGCCGACAACGCATCCCTGGAGGCCCTGACGGACTACGCGGTCGCGATAAGAAACGTCGTATCGACCGTAGAGGGCCTCGATGGAAGCCACCTCTCCTCCCCGAAGCTTCTGTCCGAGATGACTCAGAAGCTGCCACGAGTCGAGAGGATGATGTGGATTATGTCACGAGCGGATACCGTGAGAAAAGCTACCCCCAGGGATCTGGCACTGTGGCTAGCGAGACTGACCGGTGCAATACCGAATGCGGGTTGCATCGGGATCAGCACGGAACCCGCCCGAGTGGAGAAAAGGCGTACCCAAGAAAGGCACGTGTTTCTCACTCAGGACAAAAAATGCCTGTTCTGCGACATGAGTGGACACGCATTCGGACAATGCCGGAAGTTTCTCCGGAAAACGGTAGAGGAGAGGTGGACAATTGTGCGTGCCAAGTTCGTGTGCTACGGATGCCTGGAACCGGGACACAAAACGACCACCTGTGAAGCGGCGAAGTGCGACGAGTGCCACGGGCGGCATCATCGGTCGCTACACCGCGAGAGAGGGGACAGTACGCCGAACGAGCAAGTCTTATTGACAAGGCGAACGGAAGTCCCAGTGACCTTCAAGGTAGTGCCAGTAACCTTGAAGGGCCCGCGTGGGTCAATGGAGATCCACGCACTACTAGACGAGGGTTCATCGGTAACTCTCCTCGAGGAGGATGTCGCCCGTGCAGTGGGCGCCACCGGGGCCTGCGAGGAGTTGAGACTCATCGGTGCCAGTGGGAACACGGACACGCTACAATCACAGCGTGTATCCGTAATCCTCGTTAAAGGAAACAAAGAATTTGGTGTCCAGGCACAGACGGTGCGGGTCATGGATCTGCCGCACCGCAACCGAAAGAGCACCAAGACACACGGGCCAGGCATCAAGCCGAAGATGTTAATCGGTCTTGATTACGCCACCCTAATGGTATCTACAGGCCCGCCAGTCCTACAAGAGGACGGGCGGCTAACCATCGAGACGGCCCTAGGAGCCGTCACCTACGGCGGGGCTGTGCACCCCGCCTTTGAATTACCCCCAGACGGCCAGGGTGAAAGGGACTTAGCGGAACTGGTAAAGAAGAGCTTCGCCGTTGACTCGCTAGGTGTAACCACCCTGGAACGTTGCCGCGCCGCAGATGTGCGAGCGGCGGAGCTCATGAGCAGCTCAACCACACAACTACCATCCGGACGATGGGAGACCGGTTTACTGTGGGCGAAAGACGGAGATTCTTTGCCCTGCAACCGGCAAGCAGCCATGAAGCGGCTGCACTCCCTGGAAAATAAACTACGGAAGGATCCGATACTGGCGATCGCATATCGCGCCAAGATGGCGGACTACATTGAAAAGGGATACGCCGTCAAACTAAGCCGCGAGGAGGTAGACGCCCACCATTCGCGCAAATGGTACCTGCCCCACTTCGCGGTGACAAACCCCAACAAGCCTGGCAAGATAAGGGTCGTGTTTGACGCCGCCGCCCAGTTCCAGAGGACGGCGTTGAACGACCATCTACTGACGGGACCTGACCTGCTTTCATCCCTCCTCGGAAACGTGATCCGCTTCAGAGAGGGACGAGTAGCCATCGCGGCCGACATACGGGAGATGTTCCTGCGGATAAGAATCCGGGAAGCCGACCAGCAATCGCAGCGGTTCCTATGGCGGACGCAGGACGGGCAGGAGCCCGACACGTTTGTCTTCGCGTCCATGATGTTTGGAGCGAAGTGCTCACCCAGCAGCGCGCAATTCGTGCGAAACACAGTCGCACGAGCACACGCGAAAGAATTTCCCGCCGCAGCAGAGGCGATCGAGCACAATATGTACATGGATGACTACCTAGACGCCACAGACAGCGAAGAAACAGCTGCAAGCCTGGTACGAGATGTTAGCCTCGTACTCGGCAATGGCGGGTTCCGGCTCACCGGGTGGGCTTCAAACAAACCAGATGTCCTGGAAGAAGTAAAGGCCGACGACCGGGCCAATACAGCAGTCACCATAGGGGAAGAAGTAATGACGGAGCGGGTCCTCGGGATCGTATGGGATCCCAAGAGCGACCTATTTATATTTCGGCACGGAGCCGAAAGTGCAGCCATCCCGGAGCGACCCACCAAGCGCGGCATGTTGAGCGCCGCCATGAGTATCTTCGACCCAGTAGGCTTCATTGCGTGCCTCACGATACGGGCGAAGATATTGCTGCAAGCCATCTGGAGGACAAACACAGGTTGGGACCAACCGCTGCAACCGGACCACGCCGAAAAGTGGTTGGAATGGCGCGACCTGCTGGCAGCGAACGGCTGTACAATACCGAGATGCTCGCTGCAAGGGCAGAAAGAACCCGTGACACTGCACGTGTTCTGCGACGCGTCAGAGCAGGCATGCTGCACAGTGGCATACTTTGTGGGGGCCGATACCACAAGTTTCGCAATGGCGAAGTGCAAGGTGGCCCCCCTAAAGCCTCTGTCAGTGCCTAGACTAGAACTCCAGGCAGCGCTACTAGCGGCAAGGATGGCCGCCACCATAAAAAAAGAGAGTCGAGCTCTCATCACCCAAACCGTGTTCTGGACGGACTCGAGCACGGTCCTGTGTTGGCTGCGAACCGACCCACTGCGGTACAGCACGTTCGTCGCAAACAGGCTGGGCGAGATTGACGAGCTCACAGACGTACGGGACTGGAAATGGGTCCCCACCAAGGACAACCCAGCCGACATAGGGACCCGCGACAAGGGCCCACCCGACCTTGCGAGGTCGGGACTATGGTTCGGAGGCCCCGGCTTCCTGAGAAAAGGGGAAGCCGACTGGCCGAAAGAGAAGAAGTTACTACAACAACCGGACGAGAAGACGCTGGAGCGGAAACAACCCCGCCACTTCGTGGGCCACATCAGACGGACGGAGGCCCTACCCCAGGTGCAGCGCTTCTCGTCGTGGACCCGACTCGTCAGGGCGACGGCATGGGTGCTGCGATTCATCGCACGATGCCGCCGCCACGAGTCCCTACCGTCCCCAGGGGGGACCTTTGAACTTCACGCCTCAGAAACACGGGCCGCAGAAATCATGCTGCTGAAGCGGTCCCAGGAGACGGCTTTCGGAGAAGAGCTGGAGCTCCTGAGACGAAAGGCGCCTATCCCACCGCACAGCCGCCTCCACGCAGCGGCACCCTTCTTAGACGAAGAGGGAGTCATCCGGATGGGAACGCGCATCCAAGCGGCACAGAGCTTCGCAGAGGACTGCAGCGCGCCGCCTATCATGGACGGGACCTGCCCATACACCCGGCTGCTGATCACGCACAGCCACCGGAAGGGTGGCCACCCGGGAGTCGAGAGGACGATCGCCGACCTGAGAACCAGCTACCTCATCCTGCGACTCCGCGGGGCTGTGAGGAAGATAACACGATGGTGCCCGCTGTGTAAAATGCTGCGCAGCCGGCCCCAACCCCCGCTGATGGGGCAACTGCCTGAGGCCCGACTGGCCTTCAGGACGCCGCCGTTCACGCACTGCGGGCTTGACTTCTTCGGG
Organism: Micrasema longulum; assembly: GCF_059751315.1. Lineage (NCBI taxonomy): Eukaryota > Metazoa > Arthropoda > Insecta > Trichoptera > Brachycentridae > Micrasema > Micrasema longulum. Next base: position 1,085,404 of record NW_028277315.1, on the reverse strand, counting down.
CCGATGATGATCACCAACGGCCGAAGAAAAGAAAAGCGCTATGGGGCACTGTTCACCTGCCTCACCACACGCGCGATCCACCTGGAGCTAGCGTCGTCCCTCGAAAGCGACTCCGCCATAATGGCCATAAGAAGGATGGCCGCCCGCAGAGGCTGCCCACACGCGTTATACTCGGACAACGCTACCAACTTCAGGGGAGCGGACAAAGAGCTGAAACAGGCCGTAGACGAGCTCCTGGCGGACCCCAGAATGCTCGCCGAACTTACAGTTCGCAAAATTGAGTGGAAATTCATTCCGCCCTCATCACCTCATATGGGGGGAGCGTGGGAAAGACTCGTGAGATCTGTAAAACGAGCCCTCCACGCAACCCTCAACGAGCAGGCTCCAAGAGAGGAGACCCTCAAAACCATATTGGCTGAAGCAGAGTACACCGTGAACAATCACCCGCTCACGCATGTGTCAACCAAGCCCAACGACGAAGCACCGCTGACCCCGAACCACTTCTTGCTCGGGTCAGCCAACACACAGCCAACTCTGGCATATTATAACAAAAGGGAAGAAGGGGCCTGCCTTCATAAGCAATGGAGGATCGCCCAGAAAATGGCCGACATGTTTTGGCGCCGATGGCTGAGGGAGTATCTTCCCACCTTGGCGCACAGGAAGAAATGGCGCGAGCCCGCGCCTCCAATACAGGTCGGGGACCTCGCGCTCATCATGGACCCAAATCTGCCGCGGAATTCTTGGCCTCGCGGCAGAGTCACCCGTGCAGAACCAGCAGCTGACGGACAAGTACGAGTCGTCGAGGTGCGGACCACCAACGGCACCTACACCAGACCAGCGGTGAAGATCGCCGTACTAATGAAGGAAGAGGAACAACGCGCCCAGCAGGAAAATAGTACAGACTAGCTGCACGGGGGGAGTGTTCCGGACGCGTAAAATCAAATAAATTAAAATAATACAATAATTAGAAAGGATCCCCGGTAAATGTATAGAACTGATGGCTGGGCTCTCAATAAAGATAAAATGGTCACTTTCGAGCCTGGCCTCAGTATTACCGGGGAAAAATAGCTAGGTTAAAATGAATAAAATGTACAAAAATATATTATGTAAATGTCATGTTGCGCGCGTCGCGGCTGCCGACGAAATGGCCCGTACGGGCATTGAGCGCCCGTATTTACGCCACCTGCGGCCGGCGGCATGTAGCGAGTGGCGGGGAAAGATTACCCCCACCACTCCGAGGCAGCCGGCGCGGGTGGGATGGCCGACTCACGGAGCCCGACGCGCACCGCTTTATAAGGCGGTCAATTGGAGATATTAAATCAGTTGAGTTCCTAACTCTGAACAGTTCACACGTGTTTTATTCCGTTCTCCGTCCTGTTCGCCTTCCTGCACTTCGCTCTTCGCTCCGCTCTGCCTGCTGACTGCCTTCGCCTCTCTGCACCACTTGGACCGGGTGGAAAGTCCTTTTCAGGGCTATTGAGGTTGACTTGCGGTCGGCGCAGCTGTGCTCCTACCTTCCGACTTTGTCTTTGGCTCTGTCTGGGAGGGCGGCTTCCCACTTACGCCGGGAAGCTTGACTGCGGCAGACGCGGGTGACGAACCGGCGAAACTTTCATCGTGGTAACGCGTACGTTACAGTAGCATTATTACGGAATTACCGAGAATTTCACAATCTTCAAACAAAGGTAATACACCCATTTGTGCCCACACGCGTTGGGCGTTTTTGCTTTTCATTATATTCGTTTACTGTTTATGTACGTACATTACGGTGCCTACTTAAGTTTTGATATTTTTATTTGACTTCCGACAGTGATCGCTTTTTTAAGTTTTAATCGATGACAGCCTATATAGGTCGCCCTTTAAGTTTTTTACAAAATGAGTCAAATAGTTTTTTTATTACAATTTGATTAATTTTCGAGCGAATTACCTTTATGTTTTATACACTTTTGCGTGGGTTTGTACTAATTTGTACGTTTTTCGACTGTGAAAGCGGTATCTCTAAAACATGGGAGGCTTTGTCAGCTTCTTGAGGTGATAAAAATCGATGTACACGCATGTTTTATTTGACATTCAGGAACACAAGAAAGTCATTAAGTAATAAATCAGGTGAATACAGGTTTTTTTGTTTTTTGTTGTTAATAGACTATTAAACTTAGCCAAAAGTTTTTTATTTTCGAAATAACTCCGCATGTGACGTCAGAGGGTATTTTCCACTTATTCTCATTCAGTTCTTCCCATTGGTCCATCCAAAGCAAGCAAACCGGAAATCCTCCATAGCTTTAAAATCATAGGTTGAATTATATGAACCAGTGACGCCATTCAAAGTAGTCCGTTTTTATTAAAATGATTTATTTTTTTTGTACATTTTTAGGAAACTTTGCGGTAAAATTTAATGCTCCATTTTTTACCGCGCGCAAAAAAAAAAATATTGTATCCAATTTCCCGACGGGCTAAAGTTCCTCATTGTTAAGTGTGCTGTGTCTGAGTCTGAGTCTGTGTTTGTGTGTGCTGTGCTGTGTAAGTGAGAGCTGGCTTGTCATGGTGAAGGATTATGCGAGGTTGTTTTTTAATTGTTGTTTTCAAATGTTATTAATGACTTCTGGTGAACAAATTGATGTTACTATTCAGCATGAACTTTTCTTCGACCTTCTAAAAAAATGGTTTTGACATGTCAAGTTCAACCGAAGAAACTAATATTCTATTAGATATGCATTAAACGAACAACTTTTGTTGGATTCAGTTCATCTTGGTTTACCCAAACAGTTGATTATTGCTTAATTTTTTGCTCGCACGATTATATCCATGTTTCATTATTTCTAAAAATGTTGTATGCAAATTATGCGGCTGCTCGGCCAAATTTTTCGATAATTTTCCGACTTCAATTGACACGAGCCTTTTTATGTCAAGTTACGCGAAACTCATACTTTTTAGCATATCCTTTCCACAACGAAATGATCACGAATCTATTGCAGTAAGGGTTTTGAACGAAGTTAGTCGTAAATTTTACCGCAGTTTGCACTCACGTAAAAGATTGCATAATTTTATCCCAATTATTGTTAAGCAAACATTAGTCCAGAGCTTACTTCTTCTACTTAGAAAATATGTGTATGTTATTCAGATGCCAACTCTGAATCGCTTGATAAGTTGGATCGATTGCAGAATATTTTTATACGTTATATCTATAATCTTCACAAATTCGACCACATAACCAAATATCGCACGCAACTACACTGGCTCAGTATCAGGCATAGAAGAAACATTCATATTCTATCACTTCTTCACAGTATTTTAAATAATCCCACTTCGCCTGTTTATCTGAGAGAGCTCATCCAACCTCTTTCACAACACGGACTATCTCTTCGTTCTAGTAACGAGAGAACCCTTTTAATACCCTGTCATCGCTCTAATTATTTCGCCTCTTCTTTCACAGTAGTAGCCGCTTGATTGTGGAATAATCTACCCACTAATGTTAGAGATGCCCCTTTTTTATTTACATTCAAATCAAAATTAAAATGTCACTATCTAAATACGTGATTTGTTCATTTCTCCTTCTTCTTTCCTTCTTATTTTCTCTCCTCTCTTCATAGTATGGTGTTTTTTTTTTTTAGTTAATTTTTGTTTTCCAAACATTCTAACTGTTGTGTTGATTTGATTATTCACTCTGTTCACAAAAGTGTTATTATCTGAGTTTCACTTTTCTATGGCTAGCTGCTTTCTGCATAACTACGTTTAATTATCTTTTTTCTCTAACTGAAGTATAAATAACGTACTTATAAGAAGATAAATAAATATAGTGTTCATGCGGCTCGCCTGTGGAATCATCTCCCATACACTATCAAAGATGTTACTACAGTATCTCTGTTTTAATCCCGTCGGAAAAAACATCTCCTTTCTCTTCCTGATTCCTACCCAATTTTAGTTTTTTAACTTCACAAAAGTCAACAGATGTTAGAATTTAAATAAAACGCTTGTTCAAACATAAGCAGAATGGTGAATGCTACACAGCGTCTAAAGTGGCCCTATTTTTTATGTATTTATTAGACATACGTCTAAAGCCAATTACAAAAATTATACGAAGAAACATATTTATTGATTTATTTTACAGAAACAAACAGAAGACAATGAAATAATAACATAAAAAAGATACGGTTTAAAGACAGACCAGCGAAGTTTCTAAATAAAAATCATACATATCAAATTAATTGTGGCACAACAAAAGGGTGTGTTTATGTGTATTTGTATGAGAGTAAGTTTATAGGTGTGTTTGTGTGTATGTGTGTGGGAGTAAGTGGTCAGGTGTGTGCAAGTGTGAGTATGTGAATAACATAAAACTATGTAGCAAAGACAAACAAGGGCAATAAATAATAATATAAAATATATTCATAAACACGATTAGCATATAAGACTTCTAGCTAACCCATGCCAATCCGTCTTCATTCCATACTGTGTTAATGGCGAAGAGATAGATACCTACGAAAAGCTGGAAGATCTATCCAAAAAAATTCCATGTTGTGTGACGAATTGACTAATGTACACATTCTGGAGATTGGGGAATAAAAACAAATGATGCCCTTAGAAGACTTGATAAATAGCAGATTTTGAATTCTGGTGACATGGTTGGAATATGAAATGAAATTGATTGCAATAGAGATGGGACATCGCTTATAGCATAAGTATTTTGAAAATGGATTAAATGTCAAGAAATTAAAAAAGATGTATTTTAAATTGTTCTTAAGCCAGCTAATGACAGATCATTAGTAACGAGAACATTTTTTAAAAGGCTATAAAAAATGGATAGTGGAGCTAGGTAGAAGTAAAATGGATTGTCTCATTCGCCCATACCAATATTATTAAGTGTATAGCTTATGTTAGGTTTTGGTTATTTTCATTGTGTGTTTTGTAATATAAATAATGTACACAAATACCTAGTTTTTAAAACTGTCTGAATATTTTGTTAAAATTTTAATAATTCTCTGTTTTTTAAGTTGGTCTTCTTTGTTTATTCTCAAGTGTACAAACATTTCAAAAAAGTAAATTGTTGAGTTAGTGTCCTCGGCACGGGAAACCCCAGTGAGGTCACATTATTTTTCTTATTAATTATAGTTTGTAAGAGAAAAATATGAATAAATAAATAAGCATTGTTAATGCGTAGAATTCAATATTCCCTTCTCTTAATGCTCTACATTTCTGTTTAAAAATATGAATTTATGTATGTTTAAATTGAAATGTTAAGCGAAAACACAATTAAACTTTCTGGACGAAGACTTGAATTCAGTCAATTCCACACAAAAAATACCCCTTCACAAACTTGTTCAAAAACTTTTGCAACATAAGTTGTAAAAGACATACAATATTTTACTTTTTTACACTTCTCGGATCAATAGTTGAAATAAGTACCGCTAAAGTGTTAAAGGTCTCCTCAGAGTTTGAAACAAAGTTGGTATAAGTTTTTTTGGGTGTATATTGGATTCACAAACTTCTACGTACGAAAGTGTATGTAAAATTTGTCTCAAATATTCAAAAAAGAATCAAAAGTTTTTCAATATTATTTCCCATTTCCGTTTCCATCTATACGAATGGGTTTTATAAATCGACACTTCCTACGCATAACATTGTAACCCACAAACGCGATTTTAAAGAAGGAATTAAATATAATTTTGTTTTTAAATTTATGTTTAAAGCATTAACTTTGTGGTCAAAATTTAAACTAACGTTAGTAAATATTACTATATAACTACGTACCGACTTTTTCAGTCTACCGGCTTCGAGACGCGCCGGTCTCTTCGGATCTGACCGGATCGGATCGGATCGGATGCCTACCAATTCTTCAATATAAGATTAAATATTTTGTAATTATACGACCTACATACGCATAATGAGTTAGAAACTACTTTTTTGCCAACCCATACGAATGCAGTCGATTGAAAACCAATTTCGAGTGCCCCAAAGCACTTGGTATTTTTTAAAATTTTAGTTTAAAATTTACAACACTGTTCAATGTTATGATGATGACGTATGAACAAATGTGCAACCAATATAACTGTACTAATTTTTTATCAAATCAAATTAATTTTCACTAGAAACATGATTTCATAAAATACGCATTTGAAAAATGTTTTATACAATACTTTTTTAAAATCCATTAAATGAATACGAAATATTTCTAATAACATGTGGATGTGAGTTATGTCAAAGGCAAATAATAATTATCAATGTTGCAGTGTCTCAGTACAACATTTTCTTTTTTTTTTCATGTCTATATATGAGCTTGATTCGCATTAATCTTGAGTATGCCTCATGCGTATGGAGTCCGCAATATCAAAATCATATAAATTCCATAGAATCTGTTCGCAAAAAGTTCAAAATTTCTAACCCACGTTCAAATTCAAATTACGGGCAACTTCTAAGTCTTTTTCATTTTAATTCTCTGATAAAACACCGCGTTGTTTTCGATGTAAAATTTCTGTATAAAATATTAAACTACAAAGTGGATACTAACCTCCTCAATAAAATACAAATAAATGCGGGATTGAGAACACTCAGACATCGGGAAATATTTAAACTGCCTTTGTTTTCAAATAATGCTACATACCACACACCGATGGCCCAAATGTGTCGGGAATATAATATTTACTGCCGAAACAATAATTTTTTTATTTTTAATGATACTCTCTCAGCTTTTGCGAATTATTTTATTTTATTTATTATTTATTTGACACTTTATATACATATACAATAAATATAAATATAAGGGCGGGCATATTGCCTTAATGCAATTTCTTCCTACCAACCCAAACCGTTCAGTTTGAGAAAATTATAAATACATGGACATATTGAATCTTACAATTTTATACAAAAAATTAAAAGCAAAGATTAACAAAAATAAATATAAAAAAATAACACTATACTATGAAGAGAGCAGAGGGGATGGGAAGGAAAGAAGAAGGATAAAGGAACAATTTAAATATTTAGATAGTGACATTTCAATCTTGACTTAAATGTTAATAAAGAAGGGGCGTCTCTAACATTAGTGGGTAGATTATTCCACAATCGAGCGGCTACTACTGTGAAAGAGGAGGCAAGAAAATTAGAGCGATGACAGGGTATTAAAAGGGTTCTCTCGTTACTAGAACGAAGAGATAGTCCAGTCCGTGTTGTGAAAGAGGTTGAATGAGCTCTCTCAGATAAACCGGCGAAGTGGGATTATTTAAAATATTGTGAAGAAGTGATAGAATGTGAATGTTTCTTCTATGCCTGATACTGAGCCAGTGTAGTTGCGTGCGATACTCGGTTATGTGGTCATATTTGCGAAGATTAAAGATATAACGAATCAAAACGAAAAAGATATAATAATCTCTTTGGAATAAATCTTATTCAATAAGTACACACATATAACTTATTTTTTATTGCATATTTTATCCTGAATAAAAAAAATATTTAAAATATATATATATATGTATTACAACTTAATATATAAATCTATATTGTGTAATTCTATAATTGAAGATACATATGCATGTAAAATAGTATCGACGAATGCTTTCAAATTGTATGTTTTTTAGTACGTATCTTTGTTGAATTACCTAATAAAATAAATAAGATAAATAATATTCTATACACAAAATATTCAACGAAAGAAGTAAAGGAACCGTAAAGGTTTGTGGCAGGAGAGCCACAGAGATGGATTTGTTAGTGTTGCCACTTTCTCAATCGTCTTTGTAATAAAATTGTTTGAGGGTTTTCAAGAATAGCATTATGACAAAGCAATCGAGATGCCGAATCGACTATTGTCGAGTGGGTGGCAAAATGTCACATCTTTTCAGCATAAAGCTCCTGATATCTGTAAGGCTTTTTCAGAATAATTCTTATCAGTGACTTTTGTACTTTTTCTGGGTCTATCTCTGAATGTTGGCCCAGCTTTAAGAATAAATAAATAAACTACGAAAACCGGAGAGGGCACGCGTGACATTTAGAAAATAATGTATACTTCATTAGTGAGAAGCCAGTTAGAGTATAACCCTACAATATGAACTCCTTACTACAACTGTCACGAAAATTCTCTTGAAAGAGTCCAAAAAAAATTCTTACGGTATATAAATTTTAAACTTAGAATCAGTCATGAATTTTTAAATTACGATTTTTCACTAAAAACATTAAATTTGTTAAAACTTAACAATAGAAGGAAAATTATAGACCTTTTAAATTTATTCAAAATTGTAAATTCAATATGGGATTGCCCTGAACTGTTATCTCTCATCAACTTCAAGGTGCCTGGAAGAATGACTAGACAGGTGCCACCGTTTTGTAGCAACAATTCACGGACAGTGTATACTTGTAATGCAGTATTAAATAGACTTCATGAACTCGGCAATAGTTATTCCCACGTATCTGATATATTTAGTGTAGGGTATTGTTCCTATAGAACAAACCTTTTGAACTTTTTTAAAGATGGTGAATGGTAATTATATTTATTTATTCATGCATTTCATATACAGTTTTTTGTTCACTTTGCCTAGCTGTGTGAAACAGTACTAATGATTTTCTTGTTGTTTTACTGTAGAATGTTTTATTATTTAAACTTTCTACTGAATATGCTGTTTAATTTTTGGGTTATTTTTTTAAATATAAATCTTTTATGATTTTTGGTTTGATTTTTTTTATTTTTATAAATCTTGTTTTTAAAATTCATGTTTTTGAAAAAAAAGGAAAAAAAATATTAAGCCAAATATGTTCATATTATAAATGTTTGTAAAAGACAGATTTGCCGTTTATGTTAATAAAATAAAATAAAATAAAATAACGCATATTGAGAACAACAAAAAATCAAATCAAGTTTAGCGCCTCTATAACTATTTAAAAATATATTATTAAATTTAAGTTGTTTTTTTTGGATACGTATTTTAGTTTGTTTCTTTATATATAAAGTATAAATTTGTGGATTTATTGCCAAATTCCAAACTTCTACCAACCAACCGATAAAATAAAGGTGTTATTAAGATTATTTAAGGTTTCATATTGATCCAAAAAACGTATTATTTATAAAATCTTATTATAGCATTATTTTTCTTCTTTATTATTAGGTAATAACCTAGCTTAATACTAGTCACTTTATGTTTATGTTAAATTAATCTCAATTTTAATTTGCTATATTTATATTTAGAGCATAAGGTTTTTTCACTTCAATTTGTTTTGTTTAATTTGTCATTTTATATTTGTATGTTTCTTTTTTACTTTCTTGCAGTTTAAAAAAAAAAACTAATTTGTTTAGTTTTAATTATTTAGTTGTATTATATAGTTATATTTCATATTATATATTACACAATGAATTGTTCACTGATGTGATTATTTTTGTAAAACATTTTATTGTAAAAGGTTCTTTGAACCGTTGATATATAAATAAATATAGCACAACAATATATACGCCAAAAACCTTTTCTTACACAGAATAAATATATAAAACAAACGCTTTTGAGAATAAGAAAAGTAGTGAATCTACTAAGGGAGATAAGGTCATTAACATTACATGCCATGCAGATGATGCTGCCATAGTGATGATGAGAACATATCCATCTCAGTTAGTAAACATCTAGATGCCTAAGAAATATCGTATAGTACAATGAACAAATGATTATTGGAAACATAATTCGGATATACAAAACGAGTGTCAGACCAAATCATGGTGTATACAGCAGAGGTGAGGATAGATAGAGAGAAAATAAAAAATACTAAAAACCAAGTAGAAAAACTAAATAGAAAAACCAAATAACTGCTCAGAACGTCAGAGATGAAAGTACTAAAGGCAATTGCAGAGAAACCCAAAAGAAGCAGAATCTAGAGTCAAGAAGGTAGACGGATTTGCGATACCCAGTGCATAGTAAATATATTATGGAGATATTACGTAAATAATTCCATAATAGACAGCTCCAAAATCCCCTATACCATTGCCCACGAAATTTAATTAAACTAAGTAAATAATAATTTATCAATTGCATATTTGTTGTTGTTATTGTCCCGGGTTGTGGTCCCTTGGTAGTATTGTGGACTCACGGACCAAAGGTCCCAGGTTCAATTTTCAATCTACCACAACTCGATTTCCATTTTTCCAGCACAAGTTTTTTACGACTTTTAGGAAATGCTCTAAAACTTAAATATTTGAGTAAATAAATATTTAAGGCATTATTTTCTTGTCAAATATTTTAATAAATGTTAATGAAGGTTTTTATAAAACCACTTTCTGACTTTTCTATGTCTACTGGTTTCGAGACGCACCCATCTCTTCGCTAAGACGCCATTCAAACCAACATGCAAAACCCAATAATGGTTCTTTGATCAATAATCAAACAACCTTTCAATATAGCCCGTTATACAATAATTCATTGCAATGGTTAATCTATTAAACTCACGCCCCTCTCTTCATCTTATCCCTTTTTTTTCAACTATTTCTCCCACAACACAAAATATTTTTATAACCTAATCAGTGCATATAAGGGCTGTTTATTAAAATGCATGTCATGTTTGTTTTATATTTTTGTGCAACAACTATGGTGAAGGTGTATAGTGGGTTTTGCATGTTGGTTTAATTAGTGTCCTGACGAAGAGACGGTTGCGTTTCGAAACAGGTAAAGATAAAAAAGTCGGTAGGTAAGTTGTTATATACAAATATTTAATAACGTTTATCAATCGAACGTAGTTATGTCGCCAGTCCACAATTTTGAAAAAAATAGATATTTATGTTATCGGGTGCAGTAAGGTAAATTATATGTTCTGTTAAATACAGCCAGACCGCTTTCATACAAAAAATTGTATTTAATCACCTTCTGAAAATGGTGTCGACTACGAAAATGGAATTTTTCTATTTGCAGAAAACACCCACTTTTTGTTCTTAAAAAATCATTAAAACTGGTCAAGTACATAATTAGATTCTTGTTTGTCTAATAAAAAAATCAAGGTTTTCATTATTTATCATTTGTTAAAGTCGAAAAAATAGCAACTGTTGTGTAGATTTATATATTCATTCTTTTTACAAAAGTGCTATTATCTCAGTTTCGCTTTTGTATGGCTGTCTGTTTTTTCCATAAATACGTTCAATTACAGTTCGATGAATTGTATACTCTAATTAATTGATAATGATATCAAATAAACTTTTACGAATTAATAAAACTAATATCTTTGATTAATATTGTAATTAAGTCAAACTTTGTCCCTAAATTTAAGTGCTATTTCAAATTAGTTCCTTCTTCCTTATTCGAAACTGCTAAAATTAGACACGACTTAAATTAATTGAACGAAAGTTGAAGGTTACATAAAATAATGAATTTTTATTTAAAAACGACTTAACAAGGTTAGAGATTTTTTTTCTATTTTCCTCTTTATTTATTTATTTTCTTTTGTTTAGGCAACATACAGTACAGTTACAAAGTTTAATATTTTACACAATTAGACTTAACTCTAATGGACCAGTGAAGTTTCTATATTATAAAGCAATTATATGTTAGGTTAATTATAAAAGTATAAAAAAGAGAATGAAAAAGAAAAACATAAATGAACGTTGTTTAAAAATTAAAATTTAAGTTAAAAAAAAGTTTTTTCTTCAATTATATAAACACTTTAAATACATATACCGTCATATTGTCTTAATGCAATTTCTTCCTACCTACCCAAACCGTTCAAATTGAGAAAGTTAGTAGTATCTAAACACATTGTAGACATATTTATATTTATTTCAACAGAGAGGGAAAACACTATTGATAAGGGAATATGGAAGTCTAGGCATTTACAGGGCTTATAACCTGTCATTATTTATAAATATATTTGGATAATGTCAATGGCGCCGTTTTTGTGAAAATCACCTCAAGGGCGCTGTACAATAAATAAATATCCCACCACGTTTTGCAGCTACAAAGCGCATGGGCGGTTGGGAGTCTTGTTCCTCGTCTCCAATTACGATATACAGGAGCTAGATTACAGCACGTCTTACAGCTACAGAGCGCATAGACAATAAGAAATCTAGCCCCTATTCACATTTCTTTATTTTTTATTTGACAATAAAGTTTAGAGATTTAGTGATACTTTTAAAAAATATATAAAAACAAATTTATAAAAATAGAAGTTAGATAACAAGTCTTGCAGCTACTGAGCGCATGGTCGGTTGGAATTCTAGAACTCATTTACTAAATTTGGATATTTGATCGTTGATAACATTTACCTATTGAAGCTAGATTACTAATCGTCTTGCAGCTACAAAGTGCATGGACGAGTGAAATTCTGGCACCTTAAAATTATCAATAAATTTACAAAAACAAACATTGAGCATAATAGTAAATTTGTAAAGTGTACGTGCTAAAAAGTAAAAAATTAAAAACTAAACAGATAAAGCATTTTAACACTATGTAATAACATAACAGATAAAAGTATCCGAAGGGTAGCTTTCATAGATTTTGGGTAGTCACTAGTCACTGTCGCAGTGCCGCAAATTGTCATTGGCTGGTTTAAGTGGCCACTTTACACATTGTGTAACATTCACCATTCTGCCCAAGTTTAAGCATTCACATTTCCTCAACTCTTCCATCTGATGACTTTTGTGAAGTAAAGGAGCTGAAACCTTTATTATGTGGGTGAGATTCATCCGGCTGAACCAAATCACCTACTAGGCCTACATTTGCCAATTTTATACTTCTTCTTTTACCACCCATTCCCTTTCCACACCTAATGGTGCATAGGGCACTGCATTGGTACACCAATTGCAACGTATCTTGATCATTTTTGTTACATGAAGGTAAGATGATCAGTCTTACGCTTCAGGTACCAGTCCAGGGACTATGAAATATTCTAGTGTAAAAACAATATTTTAAATAAATATTTCACATCATCCATGTCGGGAATCGCACCAAACCATCTCAGAGACCCTTTCTTAATCTTATCAATTATACTTGATTTACACTGTCGCCTGATTTCATCATTCGCAACCCTGTCATACATTGATTTCCCACAAATTCATCGAAGAGATCGCATTTCAACCGCGTTCACTCGGCTTTCATCCTTCCTCTGCCAGTTCCATGTTTCACTTTCATACATAAGTGTTGGGAGTAAAACTCCGTTGTGCACTGCCAGTTTAGCTTCGATTGTCATATTTTTATTTGAAATTACTGTGCTTAGTGCTCCGTTCATTTTGTTGCCCGCATTCACTACTCTTTCAACATCTTTTTCTACTCTTCCATCTCTTGAAAACATGCTTCCCAGTTACACAAATTCTTCTACTTGCTCGAGACATTCGTTGTTTACATTCATTATGCAGTCAGTAACCTCACTATCCCTTTCAAATACCCTCACTTTTGACTTATTTTCGTTCATCGCCAAATCGCTCTCCAGGCATACATTATACATTCTAGAGACTATTTGCTGCAAATCATCCTTGCTGTTTGCTAACAGAACTGCATCATCAGCATACAACAAGCAGCTTACTGAAAAATTATCAATTTTTGCTCCAATACCTATTCATTCTATCTCTTTCACACAGTTGTCAATAATAATAATAATAAATAATATTTGGTTGATTTATATAGCGCCATTTTTGTAAAAAATCACCTCAAGGGCGCTTTACAATTGTACACCTAAACTTACATTCTAACTAAACTTAAGTGATATATTATATTTCCAAATTTAAAATTGAGGGTATGATAGTTTAAAGAAGTGGGATTTTAGTTGAGATCTGAACTAACTGAGACTGTCGTTGATTCGTAAGTTTGAGGGAATTGGTTCCAGGCAGAGGGGCCGGCGGTGGCAAAAGCACGATCTCCAAATCTAGTGTTTGGGGAACGCCGGATTTCCACAAGTTTTCCTCTTCCTGAATCAAATGCTGACCTAAGAGTAGATTTTCTTTGACATGTATATTCCCTAATACAAAGGTCCGATAGGTATTTTGGAGCCATTTCATAAAGGGATTTGAATACTGTCCAGCACAGCTTGTATTTTATTATTTCTGGGCTTTTTAACCAGTGCAAATCTCGAAGATGTTGTGAGATGTGAGAATATTTTTTTACTCCAGTAATAAGCCTTGCTGCTGCATTGAAAACAGATTGAAGTTTATTAGTTTGATATTTTGGGAGATTTGCGTATATTCCATTACAGTAATCTAGACGCGAAACGACATAAGCATTTAAAAGAGCTTTAGTTGCATCTATAGGAATATTTCTCCGCACGGATTTGATCTGTCGGAGATGGAAGAAACCAGCACTTACCGTTTTATTGACCTGAGAATGAAGAGAAAGATCTGAGTCTAAATGAACACCCAGTAGTTTAACATTTGTACTGGGGGTAAGATCACAACCTGTGATTGAAATTAGAGATTGGTCTAAAAGGTGTTGTCGCTTTTTTGTCGCTGTCAATAGAAGCTCAGTTTTATTATTATAGCTCAGTATAAATTAAACAACCATGGTGACATTACACATCCCTGTTTCACGCCTTTTGAGATCGCAAACCAAGATGTAAGTTTGATTATAAAAATAAAATAAAAACTAATAATTTATATCTACTTTCAAAACTTTTTTGTAAATATTCAAGTCAAGAAATGTTATTAATTTATTTTTTTAGAGTATGGTAAATTTCTAAACCTTATTTTGAAAAAAAGGCATTTTATTTTAATGTTTAATTAACACACACTGAATGCAACGAGTCACATACAACGAGTCACATACAATACGAGCACGGTAGGTAACCACAAAATGCAGTAAATATAATGTAATCTCAACAATAAGACATGGTACATATGACAATAGGCGTACGTTAATTCAAAACGAACATACAAATACATTTATATACAATATATTATACAATTCACGAACAGTGTATACTTGTAATGCCGTATTAAATAGACTTCATGAACTCGGCAAAAGATATTCCCACGTATCTGATATACTTAGTGTAGGGTATTGTTCCTATAGAACAAACCTTTTGAATTTTTTCAAAGATGGTGAATAGTAATTATATTTATTTATTCATGCATTTCATAATAAATACAGTTTTTTGTTCACTTTGCCTAGCTGTGTGAAACAGTACTGATGATTTTCTCGTTGTTTTACTGTAGAATGTTTTATTATTCAAACTTTCTACTAAATATGCTGTACAATTTTTAGGTTAATTTTTAAAATATAAATCTTGTATATTTTTTTTTTATAAATCTTGGGTATTAGGAAATTCATGTTTAAAATATATATATATATATTTATTCAGCCAAATATGTTAGTATTATAAATGTTTGTAAAAGGCAGATTTGCAGATTATGTTTATAAAATATATAAAATATATATGCACCTACATAATTTACGAGGAAAACAAAATCAAACCGACGCGACGGCGACGCGACGAGCGTTGACTTAGAGATTACACACGCGTTGACTTATCATTGCGATAATTTAAGCATGTTAATTATTGTTCATTGAGATCGCTAAAATGCTTAGCACGTTTTTAAGCACGTCGATAGTTATTTGTGTTTGAGCTTCTGATTTTTATTTCATACAACAGAACTATATTCTTCACCTGGATGCCGATGATTACCTTTGAGTCAATACACCATATATTGAATTCATCAATCAAATCTAATAATTAAGTATTAATAATCTTCGTACAGAACCCGCCAGTATAAATTTGCTGTGTGGGAAGAGATTAAGATTATCGCATATTGGGGTCACGTAATAAAGGCGCTATTGAATTATCCCCCACAAAGCCTTATTGGAAACAACCCCCACAAAGCAATATGCTGCCTTGCAACATAATTATAGCACAATATAAATGCACTACCGTAGAGATACGGGAAAACCGAGTGGCAATATCGGAAAATAACATACTAGCATGCAACAGTCGCCTATCGCCTACATAACTGAATCAAAGTGTTCTATTATATTTCAACTTTCCCTTCCCGGTAGTTAGATTAGTGACAGATTATTAAATTAGTAGCTCTTCAAATTTTGTCAGGGTTGGTTCTTTTGTTTGCGCTGCGAGCGTGAACGAACGGTTTTTCACGTTTCTTATAATTAGATTAAAAATATTATTATTTTTGACTTCAACCATAAAAAATTTTAAAAAATTGCCTATGAATACATTTTTTCCGATTTATAATTTCTCACATTTGCATGTGTAATGACTTCACAGCACCGTAATGCGCGGATGTTTTTGGCACAGTAAGGGAAGGGTTAAGAAAATTCATAGATATAACCCATTTAAATTTTGTCTGGAAAGTTCAATAATTTATTATTTAAATTAATATTTGAAGCAGTACCTTTGTGATTTTCCGTGTTAAATAATATAACAAATATTTGCTTAGTGTAAAATCACGAAATATATTTTACCGACCGGTTTCAAAACAAAACTGTTCCTTCGTCAAGGCTTAAAATAAAATTAAATATTTTACTTCTTACAAAAAACAAGTATGAATCTTACATGCATAATTTGCTAACACTATAATACTAGACAATAACATTATAAAAAAATACTGAACACGTAATGTTGACACAGTTCATTAATTAAGAATTAAAAGGTATTCAACGATGTTTGTATGTCCAAATGCTTGCAGACTGATTGGATTTCCTCCCTAGGGAGTTATTAATATCTTTAAGTTTTAGTATATTTATTTGACGTGACGCTTTTTATTATTTACCATTTTAATGCAAATATTGAAAACTTTATATATCCACCATCCAAAGGTAAGTCCACTTCCATGCTCCTCTCCTAGATTCAAATATTTTCAACCCTTTACCGGTCGATTATTTAAAGCTGGCGCGTTCGCAAAACTTACACAAACGCATTGTGTAGTATCTGTGAATAAGCGTATGGTATGACATCGCACGGCATACGCATTATGAAGATAATCTCGGTCTCTCTCGCGCTCAGACGCGCTTATTTTTTAAAATCTGTCTCTATCAACTGATTGCTCGTCCCAACTCAAAACAGGACTTTTAATCCCATGGAGTTGGGACTTATGTCTCAAATAATGCGTAATAAACTTTATTAAGTGAATAAATAAACAGCGCGCATTTAGTACGTAAATACGTACTATACCGCGCTATAAAAGCGTTCGGAATACCAGCCCACGTCTTGTTGCTGCAAAGTGTACGGATGGTAAGAAATCTAGCGCTCATTTACATATTTTTTTCAATTGGCTATGAACTGTTCAGTGTTCAGTGAACTGATGCAGTTCTTTTGGAAAAGTCTGTTGGAGATTTTCAGGAAATTGTTGACACACTGTAGGAAAACTCAACTCGTCTAGGTCTAAATATTTATACAAAAAATACTCAGATTATGTGCAACAAATCCTGTCCTGACCCTGATCAGCCTCTCCATAATAGTGGACAGAGGATTGAGAAAGTTGACAGCTTTAAATACTTGGGAGTTCACATAACTGAAGATGGAAGCATGCACAAAGAGCTCGCAACCCGCATAGGAATTACTGGAGCAACTTTTAACTTGATGCGTGTTGTCTGGAACTCCAGTCTATACTCGTTCAAAACGAAAAGCCAATTCTTCAACTCTTGTGTACTGCCAGTACTCCTATATGGGTGCGAATCCTGGCACCTTACCAAAACTCAAAACACCAAACATCTGAGTTTTGAGAGTAAGTGCTTGAGAAGAATATTAGGTATTGTGATAAGGTGGTTCTATTTTATAACTAACATTGAAGTCCGAGAACGGACGCAGCAGCCTCCTGTAACGAGCGTCTTGAGGATGCGGCGGTAGACCTGGCTTGGACTAAACCCAAGTTGCCTCTTCTTTAAACCTGCGAGCTCACGCCGTCCTGGAAGGCCGTCAATGACGATCTTTAGGCTTTATTCGGCGGAATTAAGGGGCACTGGATTGACGTGGAAAGAGGCAAAAATGCTGGCTGGCGATAGGGTCTCCTGGAGGCAACTGGTGATGTCTACATGCTCCACTTAGAGCGGATGCGGAAAAAAAGAAGAAGATGAAACTGTTCTTACAAAATAAAATATTAAAAAATAAGAGAGCCTTTTTTTTTAAATAATCAAATTACACATAGTATAGAAGGACAGAGTTATCATTCCTAGGTTGATTGTGTGGTTATTACGGCAAATATGAAAAATCTTTTCTGATGGAGACATCTCGTTTAAAATTCATAGCTTGAAATAAATTTGGGTAAATGTTCGATCCCGCGTCGGTTGCGGGCTTAGGGGTAATTTATCACAGTAGAACCACATACGTGAAGAGACGATAAATAAGTGATCTAGTCACCGTAAATATGCTTCATAAGATAAAAATATATAGTGTTGCATTATTTACCATATTTTGTGTGTCTGGCAACATCAGTAAAAAATGTTTTGCAAAATTGAATCAGAATTATGGCCTTGTGCTAGAAATACGTAAAGCCGTAGAATCATAATAATCTAGAAACCGCGTACGCGTATCAAACTGAAGCGAACAAAACTGCTAATAAATGAGAATTTTAAGCTCAGCATACCGTCTTGGTAATTGTCAAAAGTCATTTAAAAATCATGTTCAAGCAAGCATTTTTTGCTTTAATTAGAATTTATTTGAGTAAAAAATCACTTTGAAATAATCACTTTTTATTTCAGAAACCTTTTTTAAAATATGAATGAGAACTATTTTAATTAAGGAAGGAACGCGACAACGCGAAGTAAAGTTTCAGAGTCACTTATTGGTTCAATTCAAAGTCGGTAGGCATACCGAGGTAGATAGAGATAGTACAGAAGTTAAGTATACCGTCTCGGTATATACCGACGAAGAGAGCGTTTGTAATGGACAATTACCATTTTTTTTATTAACTAATAAATTAATCAAAAAATCACAAGCCGATCAGTACTATTTTTATTAAAATATGTTAAAAAATAAGGGAGGTATGAAGGATTAAATTCTAGTCATTTAAATTGTGCCAAAACAAACCATTCGTGACGTCACCAAGTATGACGTCTTTGGATGTTTCGTGACGTCATCGGATTTTTTTTCATCAATGTCTATGGATTTTATAAAAAATTGTAGATAGCTTCCTTTTTATATGTGTCGTTTGTTTACATTTACGGCGTCCTGTCACTTATCAAACGCTACGAGTTGTGATTTACAATTTTCATGATAAATTAATAATTCAATTTGTCATTATCATAATAAATAAATATTTAGAATAGGTTGAAAACCATAAAATAATAAAAAAATTCGAGATGCAAGATGTAATATGTTTTCACTTTCATATGTCAGTGCCTGGAACTGAAGTGTGGAGTGGGTAAGCGGGGGGGGGGCTTAAGGTAATATGCATAGAGAACTCTCTTTATATTTCTATCTGTGGCCTGTGGCAGTACCAACATTAAAATGAATGCATTACTCGTGAACGCCTGTGACAAAATTTATTACCAACTTACGAAACGATCGTTTTCGAAAGACCTTATTTTCGAAACAAAAACAATGAATTAATTTTTTCATTATAAGGGTTTATATAAACGCTAGGAGATCTTTAAAAAAACTTTTATTTGTAGAGTAGGTTAAATCCGATATTCCTCCCGAGTGATAATACCCTATTGCCCATCTTATATTTCAATTGTCGTCCCGATACTTCTCACGTTGTTTTAACCTGGATTTTTTTTGTCTTTGCTGTTCACATTTTACAAAACTTTTGATCTTGGTGAGAGCTAAAACTTTTATTGACGCGGGCGACATTTTGACCGAATTATTTCTCATGCTGTTGTTTTCTCAGAACAAAATAAAATCAGTAATTCGTTATTTTACTAAAATGAAACTTTGACCATGTATCATCCTTTCGCTCCGAATTCAAGTGGCTTCATTTTTATCACCGCATAAACTTTCAATCTCTCTCACTTCTTTATAATATTCTTCACAATCCTTGCGCTCCAAAATATATTGCTGAGAATTTCATTTACCTTTCTGATAGCGGTCTTTCGCTTCGCTCTTCTCAGGAGAGAACACTTTCCATTCCTCGACGTAGCACATCAATTTTCAGCTTTCCTTTTCCGTCCGAGCTGCTAGTCTTTGAAATGAGCTACCTTGATACATATAAAAAATGCACCGTCTCTAGCCACCTTCAAGAAACGCCTGAAAAATTATTATATTCGTTCGAATCCCACTCTACCCCAACTTTATTCCCATTTTCTAATGGTGAGTTATTTACAACTCGTTGAAAATGGTCCTCAAAATTAAATATTTGTGTAAATCATAAGAACGCAACTTTTTAGTTTTAAAAAAAAAAAAAAAAAGTAAATAAATATATTTTTTTTTTGGATTTTTGTAGAACTAACTGTGTAGTTCATTGTTATATTTTGAAGGAATAAATCAAATTACTTTGATTAACATATTACAACAGAGATGAAGAACATTTAAGAGAAGGTAATAAAGAAGTCTAGGTATCTACAGGGCTTATGACCTGTCAATGGCGGGTTTAAGTGGCCACTTTACACACTGTGTAACATTCACCATTCTTCCCATATTTTAACATTCTAATAGCAATAAGTCCGCCAAAGTACTTATTCTTTGTACTTGAAGTTTTAAACAAAATAATAAATAAACTTGAACAATATCCTCGTTTGCAGATGTGGGTGGTTGTGATCGCGCTGCTTGCGGCGCCCCTACACGCGCGGCCGCAGGGCCCCCCCCAAGAGGAGCCCGAGCCCCAGCAGGGACTAGTCCCTCTGCACGTGCAGCCCAGGGACATCAACGTTGTCAACGAGCCCACGTGCGACGAGCTCAAGGCCATGTGGAGGTAAGGAAATGTGTATAAACCATGGTTCGCCCGACAAAATAGCTGGTGAGGCTTGTAAGTAACCTCACCATGGCGGTAAATAAAATATTACGGTATGCACCATTAGTTGCGGAAAGTGAATTATGATGATGATGATGATATAAACGGTAGTAATTTTTTATAAATGACATTTATTTCCCCATAAATTTATCCCATACATTATTATACATAGTCAAAGATAATGGTAAGCTGCGCTTAATCGCTTATATAGACTATTCGCCCCTGCAACCTATCGTATGTAGAACCCTCAAAGATAGGATACCTATAGTCCTTAAAATACAGCTTGATTAGAATGACAGCTGTCAAACTAATTTCATTAGTGATGGGAAATTACTGATCACTGATCAAATCGATTTTATCAGTTATTTGATGCAATCATGAAACTCTGTTTCCGAAAATTGATATAAAAACGAAAAAACAAGCCTATTATAGTGTGTTTAACATAAGTGTTCACCAAAAAATTTGACATTTATACTTTTTTCATGAACAATATCAAACGAATAATTTTTTTATTCGATCAATTTACATTGATCAATTTGTCCCAACTCTAACGTTTTTGCAAAATGATGTATTCTTGTGAGAACGTCGTTAATAATTAGGTTTATTTTAGTTTTAAATCTGATTTTATATATTATTATGAAAATACAACTTTGTTATTAGTGTTACACAATTTTATTATTTTACAAGAACACAACTATAGTTTCGGGAGAGCACTTCTCCCATCGACGGGTGATATAAAACTCCGAGTTTCATATATTCAACTCAGAGTATATATTTATGTTTCAAATATTGTAATAAAAAAATAAATTAAAACGCCAGATACAAATGATTTTTCGTGTGTCAATATAAATAACTCCTTTGACGTTACTACAAAGTTATGTCGTCACTTTTTCTGACAACTATCATTCTAATCATGTTACATTTTAATATAATACCACTTTTGGACGAATAAATCTAGATTATTATGCTATGAAAATCTATAACCTACTTCCGCTGCCCATTTAACAATTAGTAACGAGAAAATGAATTACAGAACATGTAATAATATAAATATATAGGACATTGTGAAATGGAGTGTGCAGGATAGACCCAGTGAGGATTCCCAAGATCGTGATGCACGAGACTCCAGACGGTCATAGACCACCAAAGAGTAGGAGAGAAAAGAGTCTCCGGACCAAGATTAATATCTCGTCTGAATAGGTCGTAAGATCCATAGAAAAAATCCAAAAAGGACGAAAATGTTTATTTTAAAAGGAGGCGCATGGCCCCGTCGACAAACCCTATTACGACTAACTTTGACTTCGAAGCATTATACTTTATAATCTTCCTAATGGCGTCGATTAAGAAAATGGCGAACCAATGACTTAATTAAGTATATTATACTTCAAAGGGAGCTTTAATTAACCGTCGATCTAAGTAATTACTTCCAAGTAATTGATCTATTACTGTAATGGAATTCAAGAGTTTGATCAATTTAACGGAATCTGCTTATTCAACTTAAAAAACAAACTGTCGATGATTACAGATTATAAGTCACGTATCGAGTGTCATCGTCATTTATTTATCTACACATAATGGTGCATAGGGCACAGCATTGCTACACCAGTTGCATTTCATTTTTATATCATTAATCTTCTGCTTTTGGCTTTTTAGTTCATTTTACACTAGAAATATAACCATATCGAGCCATATTTGGCAGAATAACGTAAGCGATAAATAGTGAATTGCGCAAGAGAAGGTTTTATTTTTTTTTTTCATATATATAATTTTAATAATTCGGTAAATGACAGCCAAATTGTTTTTTTTTTTTTTTTGTTTATTTTTCCATACTGTTACATATTATGCATGTATTAAATTACATATTTTATACATTATATTTATTAGACATTAGAAGAGAAAAAGAGAAAAAATACATATTCTAAAAATAAACATAGCCTTAAATTTGGAAAAAATGCCCACAAAGACTTAAACGTCTGAGCGTGGGCCATTCCTTTTTTATTGTTTTTGGTGAATTTTTTGGTATACAAACACAAATATGACAATGCCATTAAAAATCATACAGAAATAACAGGAAAATGACATAAACAATGTAATTAAGACATCAAAGTTTAGAATATGCTGTTGTACGACTCTTTCACAATAGGTGTATATCTGTATTTTCCATGCTGATCCAAGTCCTCAAAGCCGCTTTAAACTTTGGAAGGGATTCTATATTTTGTATTTCCTTGGGTAGGAGATTAAAAGATCTTGGACCAACATGGAAAGAGTGTCTCTGTACGAACTTAGTTCTGCATCCTGGAACCGACAGTACACTTTCTGATCTGCCACTAGTCCTATTTAAATTATTGCCAAACAATTCCCTATTTTTGTCTACATATTTTAAGCATTGTAATAAATATAACTTTTTTAAATTAAGGAGTCCGCTCTCTGTGTACAATTCGTTACTAGGAAATAGTCTATGCTTTTTGTACATTATCTTAACTATACTCTTCTGTGCGATTTCTACAGGGTGACTATGTGCGTCCAAAACTCCACCCCATCCAATTATGTTTAAACACCTTCCGCTTTCAAGATAGCGGCGGTAACGCTGTTTTGCTTATAACTCTGACAGTGGTGTGAGCTAGCGTAACCGTCTACATTATCGTCGGTTATGTTGTTTTGCTGAGCTTAAAAACAATATGTCAACATTAAAAAAATATTATTTAAAAGTGGAATAATGCGGAGTAATATATAGAAAACTATAATTGGCCTATAATTTTGGTTTATTTGTAAATATTTTTTTTTTTTAAATGTTATAATGGCTGTTGGTTTCTTTTAATAAATATCCTTAAATGTATTTATTCATTTAACTTTTTGTACATGATGTTATTTGTACATTAGCGGGCTTATTGTCAAATGGCAATTTCTTCCAACCAACCAATAAAATAAAAGTTTTATTTTATAATTCAAGTTACAGAACGTATTCAATAGATAAAAGATTAAAAAGCTAAAGATATATAAAAATAGAAATAAACGTATTTGTTTATAAATTACCTTAAATAAAAACTATTTCTCAATGGGAAAAGGGAAAAAAGAAGAAAGAGGAAAAAGGAAATGAGAGATTAAGGAAGAGAAAAGAGATGTTTCTTCAGACGTGATTTAAACAGAGATAATGTAGTAACATTTTTGATGGTGGATGGGAGATGATTCCACAGTCGAGCCGCATGAACACTATATGAGTTAGAGAAGAAAGAGGAATTGTGGATGGGTATTAAGAGAGTGCCTTGAAAATTAGATCGAAGAGGTAAACCATGGACTGATAAGCGTTGAAATTTTGCACGCAGGTATATAGGAGCGTGAGGACTATGAAGAACATTGAACAGAAGTGAGAGGGAGTGATAGTCTCTCCGCTGTCTAATTTTGAGCCATTTCAGTTGCCTACGATAATCAGAAATGTAGCAGGTGTATTTTATAGAGCTACTAGCGGACCCGTCAGACGTTGTCCTGCCCAAACTTTGGGCGTTGGTTTGCTTGCTATTAGCTTAGAAAAAGATTTTAAATTGAAAAGTAGGTACCTAGGTACTTGTTTGTGATTAAATTCCAAAACTAAAAATTGTTAATATTGAATTTAAGTAGGTACTTGTTTATGGTTGAATTCCAAAAAATAAAACAAATAGTTTTTTAAATATGGCATTCTTTTTGTAAACGTCAAACTCCGGTCTTCTCACCAACAGAGGTGTGTACTTATGTGGGAATACGATTTTTAAAAATGTATTAAATATAATGTATTTTTTGTGTTACCAAAAATCCAGTAAAAAGAAATAAATGGGTAGAAATTTTAACAAATTTAAGGAAAGAATTTGATTGAGATCCACAAAAAACAAATGCTGTTATAAACATTCAAAAACAAACCTTTTCACACACAAAAAAACAATATCTTTTCATTTTTTTGTAAATGCATTCTCCTCGAATGCAACTCTAGTAGATCTATGAATAACATATTTATGCTCCTTACTTCACTTTTACATATTAGATTGAAGATTTAAATATCTACGAACACGCACAGCGCAAAGATCTATATTTCTCTGAAAACCGCACATAAATTGGTCATGCCGTTTAGGAGGAGTTCGGCGACATCACACGTACAGAGGAATTACATACATAAAGATGATGTTTTTAACACTTGTGCATGGGGTAATAAGGAACAATTTTCCTTAAAAAAACGCAATTCGCCAAAAATGCCGCTTACGTTGTTCTGCCGATTATGGCTCGATATGTTGTAGAACATGAAGTTAAAATATCACCAGAAATAAAACCATATGTTTTAGAACATTAAAAATACATCGTGTATATGTTTGAGTGCACATAATCCTCAAATATTATTTGAGGGTTTTTCTATTTGGAAACTAATTTGGACAATTATTTCCGAAGTACTATTTTTCTTTGATAGGATACCGTTGACATATTATGTATCATATTGGACATGTGGCGTTCGAAGTGGCCGCTTTTGGCATTATTCATTTTAAAAAGAATCGGCCAGTGCTAAGTGTTGACATTCAAATCATAATGGAAATATCTACTTAATGCCATTGTGGTACTTTTAAATACATTTGTACACGTTTTGTATTAAAAAAGTATAATATTAAGCTACGTTTATCTTAGTTAATAATAATTGTTGTTCGAGTAGATTTTCACAGAACCACAGAAAAATAGCAATTGTAATGATATTACTTATTAATTTATTTTGTATTTATATGTAGGTTCAAATAAATTATAATTTTTCGTAGATTACCTATAAAAAAATTGTCGCTTGCCACTGGTATATATTAAAAAAAGTAGTGCACTTACCTGAGCAGCACGAGTGTCTCCTGCAAGCACTGTAAAACCGATAAAAATATATGAAATGGATTTTTAAAAAATAATTATATTTTTAAAATAATTAATATGGAGAAATGTTTTAATACACAAAAAAAAAAAACTTTTTTTGACATGTTTTTCCTTAACAATTGTTACGTCAAGATTTGTACCGATGTTCTATTTAAATTTAAACGGACTTAAATAAAGTAAAACAGGGATGTGTAATGTCACCATGGTTGTTCAACAAATACACCGATAAACTTATAATTAGAACTCAAATCAGTGTTTGATTTCTAGTTTAAATATGGAGTTCTACAAAATAAACACCAAATCAATCAATATACATCGATAACTGCATGAAAGAACTAAAATATTTAAGAATGGGAGCAAAAATGAGTGATATAACTGTTAACTGTCTTCTGTATGCGGATGATGCCGTGCTTCTTGCTAGCAGCAAAGAAGACCTTCAATTCTTGGTAACAAAAGTCTACGATGTATGCAAGAAAAGCGATTTGCTTATGAATGTTGATAAATCGAAAGTGATGGTTTTTGAAAGGGATGAAAATATAACTAAATGTGAGATCAGTGTGAACAGAGATATTCTGAATCAGGTAGAAGAATTTGTGTACCTGGGAAGTATGTTTACTAGGGACGGAAAGGCCGAGAAAGATATTGAAAGGGGGGTGAGTGCCGGGAACAGGGTGAACGGTGTACTGAAATCTACTTTGGCAAACAAATGTTTATCGCAGGAGACTAAACTAGCAGTTCACAACGGAGTTCTAGGGCCAACTCTAATGTATGGAAGCGAAGTATAGAATCAGAAAAATGATGATAAAAGTAGGTTGAATGCTGTCGAAATGCGATCCCTCAGGTGAATGTGTGGTAAAACGATGTATGATAGGTGCACAAATGTCGAGATCTGTGAAGTGTGTAAGGCTGAGACATGCATTATTGACAGAATCAAGAAAGGGGTGCTGCGTTGGTTTGGACATATAGAGCGAATGGACAGCGAAAGAACGGCTAAAAGGATCTACGATGCAAATGTTGATGGATGCAGAAAACAAGGAAGACCAAAAAAAAGACATGGCACAATCAAGTCCATCAAATACTTGAAGATGGACATGTCAAAAGTAGGAATAATCGGCGTGCGTGCATGAGAAGATGTATGAATGTAGAGGAAGCGAGGTATGTATGCCAAGATAGAGTGTGATGGCGTTCTATCCTCTCTGCCTACCTCTACGGGGAAACGGCGTGATGGTTTGTTTGTTGTTTGTTTTCAAATGAAGCTCAAAATTTAACAGAATCATGACGTATTTTAAAATTATTAACTAAAAAATATATCGACTAAAAAATATTTTTTTTTACTCTGTAGTATTTCATAGACTCTTATTAATTTAAAATTGTAATAAAAACGTGATATTTCCCTATTATGTCAAAATTTCATGGTTAAAACCATTTCTATATTGTAATTTTATTCTATAAAGAAGTGTTTAAAAATCACAAAGAATTCGGTTAATCGGTAGATTGCTACCAAAATCGGTATATCTACCGAAAATTTGGTAAGGTTGGCAATGCCGCTTAGTTGGCAGGAACGGCGAGCGCAGTAGCGCCCATATACGACCGAATTTTATCGATTTTTCAAAATCAATTACGTCGATGTCACGTAGGCGTAGGTTATCTTTCTAGGGTTAAAAAAAATTCCACGTGCATAATATATCTTCAATAACAGAATTACAAAAAAAATAGATGTAATAACATTTGACATTGACCAATGGCAGAACTGATCGAAAATAAGCGGAAGAGAATCTCTGACGTCACACGCGGAGTTGTTTCAGAAACATAAAACTTTAAAAAATCATAGCGCTGATAATATGACATTTTAAATTAATTAAATTTTTATTAGCTAATGAAAAAAGATATTGGTTGGTTGGAAGAAATTGCCATTTGGCAATAAGCCCGCCAGTGTACAAATAACATTATGTACAAAAATTTAAATAAATAAAAATAAATAAAACCACTGAACTTCCTCATTATAGAAATTTAAAGAATTAATTTAAATTTGATTATTTTTGACATCTTACTCATTTTCAAAAGGTTATTATTTTTTTATTTTTTTATAAAAATAAATATTTGCGTTCTCATAATTTACCAAAATACTAAATTTTGAGAGACATTTTAAAACGAGCTATAAATAACTCACTACTAGAAAATGGAAATTAAGTTGGGGTATAGTGGGATTCGAACCACGGGCCTTTGATCAGACACTAGCCATGGAACCACAACCCGATTGATAATGTATTATATATTTTTTTCATTGTACTTTTTTTAAATTCGGGATGAAAAATTAGTATATTATTTTATTTCTCACCTCTCCAGCTATTCCTACGCAAAAAATATGACAATCGGCCACTCCGTTGAGACGTGAAGGAAACGCACACAAACAAACACACTTTGGCAATTATAATATATGTATGGATTGTCAATAAGTAAAATTTATTCGCAAAAGTTGGAAAAGGATCACGAAATGTCTATCTTGCTATTTCGCAAGTGGGTTACATTATATTCCCGACCCACGCGGGCCACAGGTGTATAGCATGTTCGATTGCCTGAAAATGTTTGATGTGGCAGTTCGAACTAGAAACTAGATGTGTCACGAACTGTGATTTAGCCGAATACCGAATATTCTACCACGCTCTCAGCCAAGGCGCCGAATATTATATAATAGAATATACTTTATATTGCGGGCGTATTTGTTGAATTTGCGAGTAGATCATGTCGCGTCACGTGTTATTTGTTCATTGTTTCATCACATTGTGTTTTTAATAGTCCTTATTAGTAATTTTTTGTTCATTTTACATCATGGCAATTTTCAATACAAAATGGCGTATTTGAGAATATTATGAGAGATAGTTGTCCGTGGTAAATAAATCCGACGTTTTTAAACATTGTTCGCACAAAAAGTTGATAATACAATGAAAATAAACTATACGAAATACTATAAAAATAAACGAATCTTAATTTAAACAGCTAAAACAAATTATTCAAAGCAAACTCAATCAGCGATCGAAAGTATCCTGAGTACATTATTTGCATTATAAATTTGAAAACACAAGTCACAATATTATTGTTGCAATTTTGTGATCACCCGAGACAATGTTTTGACAAATTAAATCCACATTATATTACTTGTCAATCTCCTATAGACAAATTTGACTAATAGACTCATCACAAAAATAACCACAGACTATAATTTTTTTAAGTCGCTTTCAAAATAATCATAAAAAATACATATTTAAGTGGTAGTTAAATTTACTTAAATATGTATTGCGACTTGAACCCGGAAACGCTTTGTTATTGCTAGATTTCAGTACATACTAGTATATATATTAAATGATATTTATCCAAATTGATATCAATTATTGTATGTATTTAGTTAAAATTATACATGTTCTCGTTCATGTCTTTATGTATATAATTCTTCTGTACTTGTGATGTCACAGAACTCCTCCTAAACGGCTTAACTGATTTACCTTTAGTTCCTAATAAGATTATTTCCTTAAATTCCTCATAATTTCTACCCATTTATTTCCTTTTACTGGATTATTCGAAGTACTAAAATAATATTGACTGACATTCAAGACATTTTTGAAAATCGCAATCCTAAATAAAGTTTACCCTTGTTGTTAGAAGAGCAGAATTTTATATTTGTAAAAACAATTCTGTATTTAAAAACTATTTATTTTATGTTTTGGAATTTAAACACAAAAAAGTACCTAAATACCTAGTTTAATTAAATATTTGATTTTGATAAAATTTCTACCCCCGCGGGAAGATTCAGAATAGCGCCACAGAACGGGATATATCTAGATGTGAAAGCTTGCAACTGTACTTACAAATCATATTCCGAACATATTCACATTCACTACAATTTTTTTTTTACATCCATACAATACTCATAATCCCATACACATATAACACACACCCTTATATAATATACATATATATACTCACCCTCACTAACATGTACAATAATAACACTGATACACTTAAACCCGTAAATAGCTATATTTCTACCGAGAGATTAAAACCATTGTATAAATTCTAGAATATGTTTAGTTTTTATGAGAAAAAAAATATATATTTATATTTTATGTTTCCCTTTTACCTCATTTTTTTAATTACATTGATAAGTTTGGAATCTCAGAATCATCGAATATTATGAAGAGATGGGTTTAAATGGCATATTTTTTTAAATTATGAAATATATTATAACTAACATTTGAATATTTTCGCAGGTTCTCTAAGCGCCAGGCCCGCACTCCAGAAATAATAAACGAGATATCAACCTATAAGGATCCGTTTTCCTACAACGAATGGGCACCCTACTATGGAAACTCTAATGGTGGTTACGTCTCTTCGTCGCGGAGCGCCGGGGGCAGTGGCGGGACAAGGTACAATCAAAATTATTTTGTTTATTAATATATTTTTCTTATTTTATTTCAATTTATTTGCATTTTTTTTTTTTTAACATTTTATAAAATTAAAATAAATTTCGTTTATTTTTATTTTTTTTTTAAAATTTTTATTTTGTTTTATTTAATGTTTCATTTTATTTTATTTTATATTATTAAAGATTTAGTTTTTTTTTTGTTTTAATTTTGTTTTGTTTTATTTTATTTTATTTTATTACATTTCATTTCATTCCATTTAATTTAATTTAATTACTAAATGTTATTCAATATTTGTATATTATATATCCACTTACCGACTTTTCTATGTTTACCGGTTTCGAGACGTACCAGTCTCTTCCTCAGGACAGCTGATTATGCAAAATCCACTATACACCTTCACCATAGTTGTTGCACAAAAAAAAACCAACACATCATGCATTTTAATAAGCTCATGCACTGATTAGGAAGTAATTATATACAAATATTTAAAAACATTTAGTAAAAGGTTTGACCACAAAATTAATGCTTTAAAAATCAAAAACATTTTATTTCGTTGCAATCCATTTAATTTCATTCCATTTTATATCAATAACTGATCGCGCCACTTGCCTATTACCAGATAAACGTTCAAATTGCTGGTTCGCGGGATGCGTTATCATTTATTTACTTTGCCATTGAACCCTAAATACAATGACTTTTTTTTTTTTTTTTTAAATTGGAGTTGCTTTATTATTTACCTTGCTTATAATATACAAGGTTTATATTTCAAAAAGTGGATTTTTCTGCAATTAAATATCTTAAAATTTATCTAAACTATTGGGATCAGGAGGGATATATTAATGTGGGCTAATCAGGAACTTCTCAGCATTTGCTCACGTGGAGAGGAAACCACTCAAAACTTTTCAGGAGAAGCCGGCCTGTTGGCAGTAGTCAACAGGGCTTCCGTTCCACTAGAGGAGTGTTCGGCATTTTTTTCCCTACTTTGGTTTATTTTACCAAAAGATACAATGACTGCAATTACCTACCTTATTCTGGGTTCTGGCACCTTTATTGTCTGGAACTCCTGGAAGTCAGGATCAGAAAGGAGGGGCTCTTGATGATTAAACAACACAGTGAATTTAATAGTTATTGATCGCAAAATATGTTCTTTGCGATCGCGGTGAGAATATAAAAATCACATGTGGACACGCCGAGTTCAGTTGTTATTCTGGCGCCGGGACAATATCGGTACCCACGGTAGGTAAATGCAACATCTTAACCAGGGCCCCGTAGGTAGCAAATAAATTCGAACGCCTCATTCTAGTGAATGTGCTATGTATATGGGTGTTTACACATAGAGTTTATGTGGCGTAACCATTTACATTTATTTTATTTTATTTCATTTCATTCCATTTGACTTCATTCGATTTTACTACATTTTATACTAACTGCATTTCGTTTGGAAATTTGTTCAGAACATTATCACGAATCTTGACGTCACGAAAACCAAGGCCATACACGTCGTGTTTTTCTAGCAACAATTTTTTTTTTTTTTAAATTTATTTTTTTTTTTTATTAATAATACAAAAATTACATATTATACTCCCAGGAGTTATGAGAAACTTATTTGGGACCGTACATAAGAAAAAACATTTTTTGACAATACATAATATCATACAAATTAATACATCCGAAATAAAAAGAAAACATTATTGTATAAGGAACATAAAACACCATCTTATATAAACTACATTAATAATTATCAATATCAAAAAGATTTGAGAAATATTTTTTAATTGCGACACTTTTAAATTTCTTTTTTACATTTATGCATGAAAATATTTCTCCACAATATCCATGTTGATTTAGAAAATACAATTAATTATTTTTAATTGTTTCACATATTTTTATCGGCATTCGTAATATGTGATATTTCCCTATTGCAACGTAAATGAATAGTTTTTGTTACATTGAAGAGTAGGCGGTCAGCTTTACGCTTCCAGTGCCAGTCCAGAGACAGGGAAATACTGCAGTGTACAAACACCTTCAAAACAAATATTTTACGTCAACTCTACCAGGAATCGAACCCGGGAGCTTAAGCATGGTTAGTGAATGCACCAACCACTGCACTACGAGGCTGATTTATCTAGAACATAAACTGTATTTTTCATCTGCCTGGACACAGACCACAAAGTTAATGCTTTGAATATTTAAAAATACCCAAATTTCTCTTTGATCGTTTTGATACAGAGTTGTCAGCTGCGGTCATGCGAAAGGGTGAAGGCTTGAGTGGTTTCGCCAACCCTTGATAACTTTATCGTAAATAGATGTAAAGGGGTGAATTAATTCAACCCGATACACAATTTCCTTATTTGATCACAACCATAACTCTCTGTACAAGTTTGTAATTTCTAAACAACTAGGATATTAATTTGCTTTCTGTTCTGTAACCACCGCAAACATGAACTTGGTCTATGGCAGTGTTAAAATGAGGTGGTAGTGGGTTTACTTATATTTAAGATAAAGTTTACGTTTAAAATATATTAGTAAATTATTTAGAAACAAAGTGAAACAAATAAACTTTTGTCGCAGAAGGCAAAATTGGCAATTCACAGTGTAGTCCTGGTGCCCTTATGTTTGGGAACGAAGTAAAGAATTGTGAAAATAATTATGAAAGTAGGTTGAATGCTGTCGAAATGCGATCTCTCAGGCGAATGCATGGTAAAACCATGTACAACAGGTGCACAAATACTGAGATCCGTACATTAATTCCTTGGATTTATTAACAGAAGCACAATTGACTTAAAAAATATCAATACCCTTAAAACTCTCTTCTGTTCCCTAGTTCGCCCGCACCTAGAATATTCCTCCGTTATCTGGTCTCCGTATTATGATGTTCACATCAAAAATATTGAATCAGTTCAACATCGATTTTTAAGAAAGATGGGCTGGAGGCTGGGCTTATCCAGATACCAATATACGTATAATGAGTTAGAAACTACCTTAAATATATCTTCTTCGACCCCTATTTAAAATTCTCAAATCACTCTTTGATGCGCCTGAACTACTGAGGTCAATAAAATTAAAAATCCCAACTAGAAACCTCAGACAAAACTTACTATTTCATACCGATAGCCATAGAATTAATTATGGTTTTCATTCCCCTGTGCCCAGAATTCTTAGGTTTGCCAACAAACATACCAGTCTTGATTTCTTTGATAACAAGTTGTCTTCTTTGAAACGATAACTGAATCAAATTCAATTATAAACACCTCTCTCCCGCTTCCACCCCTACTAAGTTTACTATATGCCATTGTGTCTTTCTACTTTCCTTTATAACAATTTTCTATGCATAAATATGTCCTTAAAAATTCCCATTGGGCGTATATATAAATAAATAAATGAGATAAGCGTACGGCTGAGATAAACATTACCTACCTACTTTATTTGTCTTTATTTATTTTACAATATCTTTTTAATTTACTTTATTATTTTGTTTTATATATTGGACTATTTTGTGCATATGTATTTATGTTTTTTCGATAAAAGTTTTTATTTATTATTGTTGTACAATTTTATTTTTCTTGAAATTACTGATATTATTGTTTGTTATTATTTTTTTTATCCTATTTTTTATGTATTATTTGAAGATGGTTTTGCTTATTATATATATTACGAGCGGACCTGACAGACGTTGTCCTGTCCAAAAGTTAATTTTCCTGCTATATATGGTTCACCAAACGTTTTTTTTTTCATTTCGAATTTTTTATAAACTATATACTAAGTGACATTTGACATTGAGTTCGACATTTCAATATTTTCGTTTCGTCATTCTGTGATTTGCTTTTGCCCAAAGTAAAATAAAAGTGCAATTTCACAAGCGATATATTTATATAATTCTTCTGTACGTGTAATAAATTGTTAACATTAAAATATTGAATTTAAATAGGTACCTAGGTACTTGTTTATGTTTGAATTTCAAAACATAAAATAAATATTTTTTTAACAAAGCCGGCTCTTTTGACATTTTGATACGTACACTCAGGACGATAGTAAAACAGATAGAAAAAATACAAAAACTAAATATATTTTTTTATAGCGGCAACATTTTTACGACTAGATGCTCTTATGTATTAATAGGTAAGCATCTTACCAGTCTAGCCATCGCATCTAGCCGTTCGGATTCAAAACTGACAGTTACGTCAGAATTTAATTCGATTTCAAAATTTACTTATTTTTCTCTCCTATTTTTAATAGGCTTTTATGAAAAAAGTCACCTCAAAACGATATAAAAGTTAAGTGAATTGTTTAAAGCAAAATCTTCTCGGTGGAACAAAATTTTTGACACTTTTAATGAGTAGAAATGTGTACCGTGCGGGGGGTCGGTACTGTATCTTTTATTTAATTTTATTTGACTATTTGTACATAATGTTATTTGTACATTGGCGGGCTTATTGCCAAATGGCAATTTCTTCCAACCAACCAATAAAATAAAAGTTTTTTTTATAATTCAAGTTACAGAACATATTCAATAGAAAAAAAAGATTAAAAAGCTAAAGATATACAAAAATAGAAATAAACGTTTTTGTTTATAAATGACCTTAAATCAAAACTATTACTCAATGGGAAAAAGGAAAAAAGAGGAAAAAGGAAAGGAGGATCGTTCGGAAAATCGCTAGGGAAAATTTATCTCCAACTATACAGACATGGTGAAGGGATGACGTTCTTGACTTCCCATTGTTATCGCGGCCCTGGACTGAAGTTTGAAGTGTATTTTTACTGATAGGTAGTAATTTAAGTATTTATCCATTGCCCCATGAACCTGTAATTACGGATAGTGAAATAAAGTAATTTAATGAAATACGTTTATTTTTTTAGATATCGTACTGGTTCCAGTCGTCGTCCAGTGTTTGGTCGGGTGGTGCATAAGGCTCCTCTGTCTGCTGCTGCAGGGTTCGCTTCCCACGGAGGGCGAGGATACGATCAGGTATTTTGAACTACAATTGAACGCTGTGATGCAGAAAACAGCCAGTCCTTAATTTTGAAAAAATGAGATTCTGTGTTTTCGGGAGCAGTAAGATATAAAATGTGTTATGTTAAAAAAAGCCAGGCCGCTTTTATAAAAAAACTGTAATTATCACCTTCTGAAAATATTGTTGATCACAAAAACGGCATTTCTCAATTTGTTGAAAACACCCACAGCACTAGAAAAATCTTATGGTTTATATGCTGATGGGAAGATTAATGCCTCTTAAAATCTAATTATCTTTCATAAACTAAAGTGGATAAATATTCAAGTATTTAAATTGTATAAATTAATTAATTAAAAAAAAAATGTTTTGATACAGAATGTCACCTCATACATTTGATATAAGATCTGGTTATTTTCTGTAAAATGCATATTTAAGGTTTAGGTATTTAAGAAAAAAATATTTTTTAATTAATTTATTTTTGAATCCAACACAGTAATAGTAATAAACAGTACTAAGGATTAAAGAACTAAAACAATTGTTTTATGGATTGGTAAATTCAATACTGACGTATGGTCTGATTGGCTGGGGAAGCTGCACTAAAACGACTATGGCTTCAGCAGCTATAGCTCAAAAATCAGTGTTAAGAGTTATATTAAAAAAACCACACCGATACCCGAGTGATTCGCTCTTCAAAGAATTTCAAGTGCTGGATATTCGTCAACAGTATATATTGAGGTCAGAAGCGGTCACACATCTCAACAGGGAAAAATACGCAAGGGTTTGTCATGTTCATAATACTAGACACTCCAATAAGGATCTGATTCTACAGAGAGGAGTCAATACTTTTTTGGCTCAAAGGCAACAATATTATATAGGCCCGAGGGTATATAACCTTATCCCAGTTTCGTGGAAATGTGGTGGGATTGCCAGGCTGAGGAAGGTGTTGACTGCATTCTTAATCCATATTGGTCGGAGGGAGTCAGAGAATTTGTTGTCCGATGTAGAAGGACGTAAGCTGGTTGCTTGTTTTACTAGTAATGACTTGGGACTTAGGATATAGAGATTTTGGTATTATTTATGTTTTCTCTGGATATTCATTGTTTACCTTTAAGACTGAAAAAGCACACATTATGATAAAACTGGAAATACTTTTAAATATCATTATAAAATACATAATTTACTGCCTTAGAACGGGGAAGCTATCCCTAGTTAGGCAGTTTAGATGAACCAACAGCAAAAATAAAAAATATGTATTCTTACTTTAACTACTGAATTAATTTGTTGTATAAATAATTACTTGTATATTGCTGTAATAAATATGTAAAATAATAAAAATAAAAACAAATAAATAAAAATAAATAAATAAAAATAAATAAATACATAAATAATAACAATAAATAACAAGACCAATTGTGGGTTTCATACAAGAAAAAAATATTTAATAAAACAAAACATAGAGTTCGCTAGGGGTGAAAGGAAGTGGGATAGTAAAATTGGGAAAGAAGAGAAGAAGAAGAAATAGTAAGTAAATATAAAACAATGAAAAAAGATATGATAATGTATATAAATGTACACATACAACATACAACATACATACATATACATACACACACATATTCATATACATACATATATATATAAGTACTTTCATACATACACATACATACATACATATACACACATGAACATGCATATATACACATCTACACTTACTCGCATACAAATACACATAAACACATCCTTTTGTTGTAACACAATTTAATAATCGAGTGGTATGGCTTCTACAGGTGGCCAGACTGTACGGAGCTCTTCAAGGAGAAGGTGCTTCTAGAAGACCCAGTGTCCTTCGTCTACCTGGTGGCGGTATACCTGCTCAAACCGGAAGGTAAGTTTGATGTTGACACGTGTTTTTTAGTTTTCGTAAAATATTTCCAGATATGCATGACGACCAAGGACGACGTGGCATGATCAGGTAAACCAAAATCGTAAGTGTGGTCATGTCAAAAGTACATACAACTGCAGGACATGTATTATAATTATGAATTTGGAAGATGCCAGGAATGTATGTCAGGATGGCGTGTGTGGCTGTCCGATAATTCAAGATAAATCTAATCGTAATAATCTAAAGATAATCTAATAGACTAATCTCTTCTGTTCCCTAGTTTGCCCGCACCTAGAATATTCCTCTGTTATCTGGTCTTCATATTATGATGTTCACATCAAGGATATTGAATCAGTTCAACATCGATTTTTAAGAAAGATAGGCTGGAGGTTGGGCTTATCCAGAGACCTATATACGTATAATGAATGAGAAACTACCTTGAATATATCTTCTCTTCAAGACCGTCGAAATAAATCCGACCTTATAGTCCTTTTTAAAATTCTCAACTCACTCTTTGATGCGCCTGAACTACTGAGCTCATTAAAATTAAATATCCCAACTAGAAACCTCAGACAAAACTCACTCTTTCATACCGATAACCATAGAACTAAATATGGTTTTCATTCCCCTATGCCCAGAATTCTTAGGTCTGCCAACAAACATACCAGTCTTGATTTCTTTGATAACAAGTTGTCTTTTTTCAAACGATCACTGAAACAAATTTAATTATAAACACCTTTCTCCCGTTTCCACTCCCACAAAGTCTACTATAAACCATTGAGTCTTTCTAATTTTGTTATAATAATTTTCTATGGATAAATGTGTCCATAAAAATGCCTATTGGGCGTATATATTAAAAAAAACATATCTGTCAAATACAAAACGTATACTAAATACTTACTACTTATTCTTCAGTTGTGACATCTACCTACATGTAAAATGTTACTTGGTCAATTTTTTGGATCTTAAATTTACTAATAAAAGTGACGATGTGTGTTGGTCAGTTTTACTTGTCAAAAATTTTTGAGTTTCTATTAAATGCTCATATATTTTAAAAACTATTTTTTTTGGAGTGTCGGATTGACTTGGCATTTTACCAGTCAAGCATTATGCTAAACCGGTGTCAAAAAGTCAATAATCTTAATTTCGTAATTTTGGCAAATGGTCACTTTTACTTGTGTAACCACGATTTATATATATAAACATAATTGAAATGATATTCGAGATATGGTTTCTAAGAACTCACTCTATATTATAGTAAAAAAAGGAGTAATAAACAATATGCCAAATAAGAGTGAGATCTAAATTGAAAATTACAAAAATGCATAATGAAAAAAAAAAAATATCAAGATATTTAAAAAGCAAATTAAAGTAAAAGTATGAAAGGAAAGCAGATTTGTCCATTATTGCTAATTGCTAATCTCGAACTTTAAAAAAATTGACAACCTCGTCCCTATCGATGTGTAGGAATCAATTGTAAACATATTTCTTAAATATATTGGCACTTTATGGCTGCCGAAAGATGACAAAAAATTCGGAGCCATGAAGGTAAAATTTCTTTGAGTGGTAGGGCCGAGGTAATTAATCCTTCCCGCTGATCGCGTCTGTATATTTCGCTGTGTCCTGACTTTATCTACAGATTTCCAGAAGTTCACAAATGCCCCTTTGACAAATAGCTGCCGCACATCTAGAACTTTACAATTTTCAAACAGTTCTTTTGAAAGATAGCGTAAAGGAACTTTAAGATATAAGCTTTTGTTATAAGATTATAAATACCCTAATTGACAGCCCAGTATTTTTTGTTGAAAACGTTTTGTAATAAGCGTCCATTCATAGATTATTAAATTATTTTTTTTATTATTTTCTTTTATTCAGGAAACATACAGTACAGTTACAAAGTTTAATATTTTACACAATTGGACTTAATTCTAATGGACCAGTGAAGTTTCCATATTAAAAAGCAATTAAATCTAATGTTAATTATGAAAGTATAAAAAAGAGAAGGAAAAAGAAAACATAAATGAAAGTTGTTTAAAAATTTAAATTTAAGTGAAAAAAATATATATTTTAAGGTTTGTAGTTTGTAGTGAGTATTTACAAATGGAAATAATATTTAAAATGAAGAAAACTTGTAAGAGTAATTAAGAATTAAGAATGGAAATAAAGAATGAAAAACATACTCAGATGTAAAAATAATATAAAATAGTAATAACATTTTTTTTTAAAAAAGGAAAAACATAAACACTTATTTATTTTAAGGGATTCAAAGAATCGATGAGAAGAATCTTTAAGTGAAATATAAGACAGTAAATTTAAATTTAGGTCAATTTAAAAAACATCTTCAAAATTAATGACACATTATAGTAAGAGCAGCAATATATTGATTTTATTAACATATATAATATAAGTAATTAAAAGTAGTTTAAAAGTATAACAAGTATAAAAACATGCCAATGGCAGCAGAGAAAAAAGAAAAAATAAAGAAGGAATAACAAGTATGGCAAGTAATCATTTAAAATTTGAAAAAGCAATATAAGGAGAAGATTTTAAACCAAGAGAAGTCGATAAAATTTCATTAAAGCGATTTTAGAAGTAATACAAAATTTCAAAAGAGAAATTCAATTTATAATAATAATATGAATGTATGTAATTTGAGTGATATAAGAGAAAAAGGGACCAACCGGAGTTTTATTCAAAAGTTTTCAATACACTATTTTTAAATAATTGTAATCCTGTATGATATATATATGGTTAAAAAAGCTGTTAAAAGTGGAACACGATCTGTGTAAAAACGAATTCTGGCAATAGTTCGTATTGACACTAGGTATTCTAAAGGTTGGGTGATTTCGTAGGGCACGTGATGGACAGTTAATTTGAATTTTATTTAGGAGCTGGGACGAATCAGCTAGACTGTTAATAATTTTATAGAGGAATGTGAGGTCCATTAATGTTCTCCTTTTTTCGAGGTTAATCAGTTTGTGAAAACGTCCAGATAAGTAATGATTTGGAAATATAAGAGAGCATCGGAAATTCAAATGTTTTAAAAATTTGTTTTGTACTTTCTCCAGCCTGTCAATATAAGTAATGTATTGTGGATTCCAAACGATAGACGCAAATTCAAGATGGGTTCTTACATAACTATAATAAAGATTTTTTATTGTTAGATCATTTTTAAAAGGCTTAGATACTCGTATAATAAAACCTAACATTTTATATGCTTTTTCAATAATTTTATCAATATGTGATTGAAATGTCATTTTTGAGTCCAGAACTACACCTAGATCTCGTATTTCTTGGACACGGTGCAAGACTGTACCCGATAGAGAATACGAATAATCTATCGGATTTTTTATTCTCGTAAAGGTAATTGTTTTGCATTTAAGCGGATTTAATATGAGCTGATTATTTACACAGTAAGTAGAGAAGTTTTCAAGATCTTCTTGCATATCAAGACAATCTTGTAGGGAAGTAACTTTCTTGTATATTTTTGTGTCATCGGCAAATATTTTGTATTCGGAAAATTTAAAGACGTTACCCATATCATTAATATAAAGAATAAACAATAATGGACCCAAGTGGGATCCCTGGGGTACACCGGAATAGCATTGTTTAAATGAAGACTGATAGTTTAATAGATAATTTAAATGAAGACTGATAGTTTAATAGAAATTATTCATCTTTAAAATGTTCTCCATCTCTGTTGTAATATGTTAATGTTAACAGCTTTCCAGGGAGTTAAATCCAGTCCTTGTCTACAAAAAATTGGACAAACTCAAAATATTGTTGATAAATGCATACTGAAAATAAATCATATTTTCGTAATTTCAGCATATGTTAATTTGGTTTTTCTTTTATTTTTCTTTTCTTTTCTTTTCTTTTCTTTTCTTTTCTTTTCTTTTCTTTTCTTTTCTTTTCTTTTCTTTTCTTTTCTTTTCTTTTCTTTTCTTTTCTTTTCTTTTCTTTTCTTTTCTTTTCTTTTCTTTTCTTTTCTTTTCTTTTCTTTTCTTTTCTTTTCTTTTCTTTTCTTTTCTTTTCTTTTCTTTTCTTTTCTTTTCTTTTCTTTTCTTTTCTTTTCTTTTCTTTTCTTTTCTTTTCTTTTCTTTTCCTTTCCTCTCTTTTCTTTTCTTTTCATGGTCATGTCATACCATATATATGTGCTTTAAACTTTTTAATAATTAAAAAAGGAATGGCCCACGCTGTAGTCCTTGTGGGCATTTTCCAATTCATGTTATAGCTTAATATTAAGATGTATTTTTCTAAAGTGTATTTTTGTCATTCTATGTAAATAAACAAAGAAAAAAAATTAAATTAAATTTCGGCGATAAAATACAATGAACAAATCAAGAATTTTCACTAACAAATAAGGTGATTCATAAAAAAAAACTTATTCTGTACCTTGCAAACTGTTTTCCGATTTACCGTATTATTTATTATTCTTGAAATACGATTCTTTACGTAAAGCTATTTCAAAGAAACCGTAAGACAATATTTCTTGTTTTCTACTTACAGTGATATAGGGTCTCCGGGTTGATACTCGTATCTGAGCTGCCTTGCAGAGCCTAAACCAGCGCAACTTTCATTTTGACGTTTTTGAGTTATTTGATTGATCGATTCGTAATCGGCATTTATTTAGCTATTAGTGTATTCAACTCTTTTTTCCCTACGACAACTTAAAGGTTGTAAATTAAATACCTTCCCATGTAGTAACATCCAGATTTAAGTCCGTGGAATAAATTAAGGATCGCGTATAACAACTCATACAGACAATTATTCGGATTGCCTAGGTACTGCAGTGCCTCTGAAATGTTTACAGCTGGACGAATAAACACCTTCGCTGCCCTGCTTCGCCAAAGAGCCTGGAGCCTATGGGAACGCCTAAAAAACTCTAATAACGAAATTCTCCATGCCACTGCAGAGTGGATCCAATCGCCGTTGTTCGAGCGATGGCGCGATATGTTAAGACCTTCATAAGTGCTGCAATATAAAATTTTATTTTATGTTTTCATTTATGTTTATCGTTATATTTATGTTTTTTGTTATGTTTTTGTTTATATTTATGTTCATGTTTATATGGTAGAATTGGCTCTGCACTTTATAGCCATTTTACTGGAATAAAAATTTAAAAAAATGAATTAAATACAACTGAAATACTACTTCTACTACTACCATCACGCCATTTTCCCGTAGGGGTAGGCAGAGAGAATAGACCGCCACTCACGTCTATCCTGGCATACATTCCTAGCTTGTTTCAAATTTATACATCTTGTCATACATGCCCTTCGGTTCTGTCTGCTTTTGACATGATCAGACTTAAGATTTTAGTTTATCTGATCATGCCACGTCTCCTTGGTCGTCCTCGTCTCACGTTGTCGTTCATTTTCGCCATATACACTTGTTTTACCATTCTTTCGTCGTCCATTCGTTCTACATAACCAAACCATCTCAGAGACCCTTTTTTAATCTTATAAATTATACTTGACTCAGATTTACACTCTCGCCTGATTTTATCACTGGTAACCCTGTCATACGTTCGTTTAAGAGGTCGCATTTCAACCGCGTTCACTCGGCTTTCATACTTCCTCTGCCAGTTCCGTGTTTCACTTCCATACATTAGTGTTGGGACTAAAACTCCGTTATGCACTGCCCATTTAGCTTCTATTAACATATTTTTATCAGCAATTAATATACTTAGTGCGCCGTTCATTTTGCTGCCCGCATTCACTCCCCTTTTAACATATTTTTCTACCCTTCCATCTCTTGAAAACATGCTTCCCAGATACACAAATTCTTCTACTTGTTCAAATACGTTTTTTAATAAACATTTTTATTTCATTATGTTGAATATTTTTACTAGCCATGTGTTTTTTTTTTGATTTGCATTAAAATTTGATAAATGAACTATATTTTAATTC
Source organism: Micrasema longulum (assembly GCF_059751315.1). Classification (NCBI taxonomy): domain Eukaryota; kingdom Metazoa; phylum Arthropoda; class Insecta; order Trichoptera; family Brachycentridae; genus Micrasema; species Micrasema longulum. The sequence goes on along the minus strand of NW_028277315.1, from coordinate 1,042,604 downwards.
AAACTTCTTATACTTAAAATAAGTATCTGCTTCCAGTTTTCTCCAAAAACCAACTGAAACGCAGTACACCTTGTTTTATTTATATTTACGCCCAATGGGCATTTTTAAGAGTATATATATGCATAGAAAATTATTATAAAGGAAAGTAGAAAGACGCAATGGTATATAGTAGAATTTGTGGGAGTGAAAGCGGGAGAGAGGTGTTTATAATTGAATTTAATTCAGTGATCGTTTGAAAGAAGACAACTTGTTATCAAAGAAATAAAGACTGGGAGTTTTTATGGCAGATCTAAGAACTCTGGGCATAGAGGAATGAAAACCATGAAATACTGCATTTTAGACTGCATCAAGCCCTTTTTTACTACTTCTAATTTTCATTTTTTTCATTTCATTTCGTTTTTTGCACCACGACAGGCCAGGAGGCCCAATTACAGTGGTGAATTATATTACAGAACAACCAGGCTTGAGAAAAATCATATTTTAATTTTTGTGTTCTCACCGGGAATCGAACCCGGAACCTTCCGTGCGTGAGTCAAGCGTCTTGACCACTACACCACGGAGGCCGCTAATGTATTATGGTCAATGAAATACAATCGAGAATGTTTTTATTTTACTTATAAGTAGCATAAAAAGTATTTTTCAATTCATAATTTTAAATCGTCCTTATTAAAAGGTTCGTTGCATTGGCCGCGCCCCTAAAATACGTCACGATTCGGCTAAATTTTTATCATTATTTGGAACCGTTTAAATTTAAATAGAACATCGTTACGAATATTGACGTCACAATCGTCAAAGATAAACATGTTGCGTTTTTACAAAAATATTTTTTTACAACTTCATTTTAAAAATTATGCATGAAAACATTTCTCCACAATATCCATTTTGATTTTGAAAAAATATTTTTAAAAAATGAATCCAATTCACAAGTTTTTTGATATTTCTCTTTTACTAAAAGTCACTAAAAGTATATTTTTATTACAGTATCAAGTTTTAATAATGCATTTTTAAAAAGGTTGGGCAACTTTTTGTCTGCATTTACTGATGCGAATTGTTTTTTTTTTTAAACTTTTTGTCACACTAGTCGACAAAAGACACAAGACTTGATATCTCTCTTATTTTTTAAAATTATGAATTCGTATTTTTTGTAATCTTCAAATGGACATTTTCACACCCGATTATTATTATTATTTAAATCTTAAAGTAGGGCACACATATCATACATATTGTTGTGTGTTCTAATAATAACATTGCAAATATATTTAATTTATAAATTGTTTATCACATATGTCTTTACCATTATTTTAAATTTTGATATGTTTTTTTCTTCATAAATATTTTTTTCCATTTCGTAATACTTTTTAATTGCTTTAAATAAAATTGAATTTTGTGACTTTGCCTTTTTCCTAAATGGAAGTCTAATTTTGTTCTTTTCTCTAGTATTGTGATCGTGTTCATGCTGGTTCCGATCAATTTTTTTCCAAAATTCTGTTTTTTTATTAGAGTTTATAATTTTATGAACAAATATCATTGTATTGTAAAATATTCTTTGTTTATATGTTAATAATTTCATTTCATTTACCATCGACTTAGAAAGTGAAATTTGTAAAACTATGCTAAATGTTAATACAAAAACTATTTACCCTTACTACGCGAAGAATGAATGTCCGCTAATTCAGCAACACATCTATACATTTACCTTATACAAGAGAGAGCACGAAGACTTGTTATAAGTCATAACAAGGAGACAGAGACGCTATTCTGCGGCGGGTGTTGTCTAAAACAGATTCAGTTCAGTCGGTTGATGACAGTGATGGGGGACGCACGTGCGTAACATGAGCGGCGTATTTGTGATGTTTAATTTATTTTGCTATAACAGGGCTAAATTGTATGTTTATTCGCATTAATTATGAAAAATAGTTATTATTAAACAGAGTGTCTCCATGTTATTTTTGTTTTCAAATATCTGAACTTTAGAATGTTCCGTCGTTTACTAGCGGTAACACGATGTTACATCACCGCGCACAAAGGAATTATTTACCACAGTCGTTTAAGAGTTAATGTTTTCACGCTTTTACACGCTTTTTCTCAAAATTAATCGTCCTCATCACCCTAATATTATTTCTATAGAGAAGGTGGCCTAGTGGTAATGTTACGGCTTCCTCTTCTCTCAATCTCGTTTCGCATATTCCAAGGATATCTTATTTGATATCTTTAATTTCATGCTCCAGTCTTATTTGGTCTTCTTTCGATTTTAACGTTCTTCTATACCATGTCTATAACACAAAAAAGTAGCCAGAAATAAAAATGCACGCAACGATCCATAGAAAGACAGATGCTCGGTGTATGTCTAAGAGACAAAATAAGAAATGAAGAAATAAGGCGCCGAACCGGAGTCGTGGATATCATGGATCGTGCAGCGAAATTGAAATGGCAGTGGGCAGGACACTTGGCGAGGCAAAATGATGGCAGGTGGACACCCAGAATAATAAAGTGGAGACCGTGGGCAAACAAAAGAAGAGTTGGAAGGCCACAGAAAAGATAGGTCGACGACATTGCCTCTATTGCCGGTAAAACGTGGATGATGAAAGCGGGCGATAGGAAGGAATGGAGACGTTTGGAAGAAGGCTTTATCCAGCAGTGGAGAGAATAAGGCTGCAGAAGAAGAAGAAGAAGATCATCCTAATGACGAAATTTAATCAATGTCATTGCGATTTTCTTGTTTGAAAAGTTTTTTGCGTTTTTCTCGAAGGTGGATTTTTCGAGTTACGGCGGTTTAGGGATTGCACGGCTGTGCGGCATGACGTCTATAAAGCGAATATGTATCGAATAGTGGTTGGTAATAACTAGGGACCAGCAAATGGAATATCAAGGGATTAAGTTGATTCCGAGAAATCCTTTTCTTTATATTAAATTATCCGTTTTATGTTCGTCGGTACACGAAAATCTCGAGTGGGACTGAAAGCCAAGCCCAGTTGAAATTTGTGACTTTTCACGCGATAAAAACAAATGTCCGTGGCTTGGATCTATGGCCAATGTCGTTAGTTAAAATATTATTATTTTTTTTGAAAATTTATTTATTAACCCTTGCGGATTATTACATTCATTTCACAAAAATATATTTTCTTAAAAATTATGCTGTGTTGTTGATAATAATATTTTTTACATCATTTGAAAAGTTTGTTCGAGTCTTTTGTTTAGTTTTGTCTGGTAGTTTATTGTATAATTTCAGTCCTCGGTTTATTAGTCTCGACTGTCCTTGTCTTGTTTTAGAAAGTTTTATATGATATTTTTCTGATATTCTCGTATTATGTCCATGTTAACTACAATTTTTTACAAGTTTTAATTACATTAGTGGCTAATTTATGGATAAAATTTAATAATTCTAGTTGAAAGAGTTCAGTTATATTTAATTGCTTAGTTTGTTTAAAAAGTTCTCTAGTTGCTGTTAGATAGAGAAGGTCATATACCAACCATAATATTTTATTTTGTTGTCTTTGTAGTCTGTTTATGTCATTTTGATATCCTGTTCCCCACAGTAGTTGCATATAACATATTTTAGTTTTTCATAGACTTCTATAAGATTTTTTTCTGTTTTTGGAACAAAATTTTCCATGTATATTTTTTACGGGAGAGTAATTAATTAATCATTTGATATCTATGAAAACAAATATTAACTCTTTTTTTTCTTATATAATAGTTGCTTGTGTTTTGCCTTGTTTATTATATACAAGGCTTATATTAACTGCAAAAGCAATGTTCCTTCTAATTTCTCTGACTATAGTGTGAGGATCTGGTGGAATAATCGGCTGTGGCCTTATTAAGGAACTTCTCCGCATTTGCTTTAAGAAGAGGAAACTGCAGAAAACTCATTCAGGAGAAGCCGGACTATTGACAGGCATCAACAGACCTTTCGTTCCACTTTGAGAGCGTTCGGCATTTTGTGTCCTATTTTTATTTATTTCATCAATCACCTTTTTTTAGCATGTATGGATATTACCTCATTCGATTAGTCCTCATGACTTATTACTTTTACGATATATTCTAGGTCTTCATTTATTTATTTAACTTTGTACATAATGTTATTTGTACATTGGCGGTCTTATTGCCAAATGGCAATTTCTTCCAACCAACCAATAAAATAATAGTTTTATTTTTATAATTCAAATTACAGGACATATTCAATTAAAAAGCTTAAGATATATAAAAATAAAAATAAACGTATTTGTTTATAAATTACCTTAAATCAAAACTATTACTAAATGGGAAAAAGGAAAAATGAGGAAAAAGGAAAGGAGGAGAGATTAAAGAAGAGAAAGAACTTCGTTGGCTGGTTTGAGTGGCCACTGTACACGCTGTGTAACACTCACCATTCTGCCTTGTTTTAACATCCACATTTCCTCAATTCTTCCATCTGTTGACTTTTGTGAAGTAAAATAACTGAACCTTTTATCTTGTGGATGAGACATATTCGGCCGAACCAATGTACCTTCTGCAACGCCTGAAAACATTTTCCTAATTTTCTAAATTTTTTCCTTCCCTGAAACTCCCTAGGGAGGAAATGCAGCTAGTCTGAAAACATTTGGACATACTCAAAACATTGTTGAAATATTTCATGTTGAACCTTCCAGAAATCGAACCCAGGAAATCAGGCATGATAGGCGAATACACTAAATACTGCCCTACGACGCGTACTTGACTCGATTGAGTGGAGAAACACTTTTTGAAATAAATCTTTCATGTCAACCACTTCGGGAATCGAACCCGAGACCTTTTGTATGGTAGGCAAAAAACTATTATTTGTCAGGGTATCAAATTAAACTGTTTCTAAAATAACAAATTAGAACAGCGTGGCTCGTTGTAAGTGACAATTTAACATTTCCTTACTGTCCTAAAAACACCCGCGCGTTACGGAGCTGTGTAGTCACTACACATTAAAAACATAAGAGATTCAAAAAGGGAAAAATGGAATATTTATAGAGAATGGCTTTAATTAACCATAATTTAATTCAAAGATGATAATATTTCAAATCTAACTGCTGAAAACATGCAAAAACCATTGGGTATCGCCAACGACTCGCGCGAAACGTGCACCCGCGCCAACTTCCCGAAAGCTACTAAGTATCTAGTACTGGACTACGTGACTGACTTGGCGACGGGCGTAAATTCTTTACTCTTTTTTTCATACGCAACAATGCGAATCAGTGGTATAATGTGAGTATAATTTATCCCCGATTTCCGATAAAATGCTTTTTTGTGCTTAATAAGTACTTATTATTTAAACGAAATAGATATATTTACCAAAAATATTAAATTTATCAAAACTGCCATAGGTAATAAATTGTCTTTGTCCGCATCCTCCTCTCCGTTGCTCTCTATCCCTGAACATATATAAGTTTTATAGTGAGAAGATCTTTTAATATAATTATGTATCCCCGTACTGCGGGCCAACTGTTTGTGACACCTGATTTTTATAATCCGAATCATTTCTATTAAACTTATATGTTATTCTTATTTATATATTATGTAGGTGCATATAATATGCATTTGTGCGTTCGTTTTGAATCAACGTTCGCGTATTGTCAATCCTTATTTTATTGTTGTCATTATTTCGTATTTACTGCATTTTGTGATTACCTACTGTATTGTATAGGACTCGTCCCACATTATTCATTCGATGTGTATCAGTTAAATTTAAAAAATAAAATGCTTTTTTTTTCTTCAGAATACGGTTTTGAAATTTAACATACTTAAAAAAAATAAATAAAAAAAAACAATTTATATCATTTCGTCATTTGAATTTTAACAAAAAGGTTTCTAACTTTTTACTAAGCTCTTTATTGTACCATTTTTAATATAATTTACAAGTTTTAAGCAAATATATTATTTTCATACTTACGCACCCATACAAACGCACCCTCTCCCTCTTTCATTCCCACACGCACATGTATCCTCTCCCTCATTCATTCACGCATACACACATTCACATACACATGAATACAAACGTCACACAAATACAATTACTAAACTTCTTTTCTTATATATTATGTGTCATTATATTTACAGTGGATTTTTTTAATTGGCTTTAGTATTTTTAAGATTTTTCTAATTATTTTGTTTATGTAATAGCTGTAAAAATCCCAAATAAAATGAAATAAAATAAAATGAAATAAAATAAAATAAAATAACAAATTATTTAAGTCGATACGTAAATGTGTAATAAAGGAATACTGAAAATCAAAACCCAATATTTATTATAGTTATTAGACGCAATGTGTACTACCTGCACATCACTGGAGGGTTAATCAACAATTGCTGGTACTAGAATTTTTACTTTCGCGTCTTTAAACTGTTTTTTAGAAACAGTTTTACAAAAGAACTTAATTTGTGAAACGGTTATTATTACTGTAACTGCTACTTTATATAAATAACCGAAACTCCCATCTCTACAGCACGAGGCAGACAACGCGAAGATAAAACTTTAAACGTTCAAAGCCTTTTTCTCAAAACATTGCCACGGTGACTCGGTTCAAGCCAATTCTACTATGACGATATTATTTCTAAATATCATTATTACTATCGCGTATTGTCAAACCTTATTTTATTGCTGTCATTATTTTGTATTTACTGCATTTTGTGGTTACCTACCGTACTCGTATTGTATGGGGCTCGTCGCACATTATTCATTCGATGTGTATCAGTTAAATTTTAATGTTGAGATCCGTACATAATGTAAGCCTGAGATAAGCATTATCGACAAAATCCAGAAAGGAGCTCTGCGTCGGTTTGTACATTTAAAGCGAAAGGACAGCGAAAGAACGGCTAAAAATATTTACGACGTGAATGTTGATAGATGCAGAAATAGAGGAAGACCGAGAAAGACATGGCATGAACCCAATCCAACAAATACTTAAAGATGAATATATTAAAAGTCGGAATAATCGGCGCAAATGCATGTATGAATGTAGAGCAAGCGAGATCTGTATGCAAAGATTGAGTGATGTGGCGTTCTATCATATCTGCTTACTCTTGCGGGGAAACGGCGTGATTGTTTGTGTGTTTCAAAAACAGAATTTAAAATAAAGTATTAAAACAAATTTCTGGTATCTCAACAAGCGTAACTTTTGAAATTAATTTATTCTTCATTTTATACAAATACGAACTTGATGACACACTTATACTATATAAACGTGCGTATAATAAATATTAATTGGTAGGTAGGTAAATCTGGAAAAAATATACATACTTTACCTACCCTATTATTATTTTAAGTAATAATTAATTTTATTCGTAATGTACCAGTAGGTACTGGTAGTAACCAGAACTATATACCCTGCTTATTTATAAAGATACCATTATAACTGTTATTTTTTTTCCTGACGAAGTTAGTTGGATTATTTTAACGATGTTTTGAGTTATCTTTGAAGGGAGATACTTATTGTACCACAAGCCAAGCGATAAAATATTAAATGCTTTATATTATATAAAATAAAATAAAGCACGCTTTTCAATAGATTAGTTAATGTTAACAAAACATTTCTTTATTTATAGTTATATATTTATAACTAGTTACCTCTAAATAAACTTTCTAAAACAAGACAAGGACAATCAAGACTAATGAACCAGGGACTGAAATTATATAATAAACTACCAGACAAAACTAAACAAAAGACTCAGACAAACTTTTCAAAAGATGTAAAAAATATTATCTTGAACAACAGAGTATAAATGAAAAATATATATATTATTTTATGTAATATGAATGTAATAATCCGTAAGGGTTTATAAATAAATTTTCAAATAAAAAATAAATAAATAAATAAAATAAAATGCTTTTTTTTCAGAATACGGTTTTGAAATTAAAAATACAATTTATATTATTTCTTGATTTGAATTTTAACAAAAAGGTTTCTAACTTTTTACTCAGCTCTTTATTGTACCATTTTTAATACAATTACAAGTTTTAAACAATTATTTTTTTATACTTACGCACCCTCTCCCTCATTCATTCCCACAAGCACATGTATCCTCTCCCTCGTTCATTCACGCATACACACATTCACATACACACGAATACAAACTTCACACAAATACAATTACCAAACTTCTTTTCTTATATATTATGTGTCATTATATTTACAGTGGATTTTTTTAATTGGCTTTAGCATTGTTAAGATTTTTCTACTTATTTTGTTTGTGTAATGGCTGTAAAAATCCCAAATAAAATAAAATAAATTCCTTTAAGGGAAACATGTCCACTGGGTATAGGAAGCCGAACAATAATTCATTATGAGTTAGTACTGCCGTCCTACACAATTTATTTATAGCCCATATATTTTTCTTACACATTTCCTCCCCTACTCCGAACAGAGGAAGAAAATATAAATCTGTCTCATTTTTATCTTATCTAAACCTTACTCTTTTAAATCAATCTTTCCTTCCTTTCTTGCTCTTTTATTTCATTCCATTTTTTTCTATTTTAAGAACACCTCGCCCGCTTTCTCAATTTTCTTAATGCATTTATGTATTTTTAAGTTAATTCACGAAATCTTAAGAACAATTTATTATAAACTTAGAATAAATCGCTTATTGTACAAAAATAATTTATAAAGGAAATATTTTTTCAAACTCATATATTTTCTTGTATTTCAGTTTCAGTGCTGCAGAGCAGCGTTTATTTTATAATTAAAAAATACATAAAAGAATTTGTTACCCACTAAGTCTAAAGACTTTTCGGTGGGAAACATTTATTTTTTTATTTTTTTATGACATGTTTAAATTACATTTATTTTATTTGTATTTTACAGATTTATTTATAAACAGGCACTATAAAGTTTCAAGAAGATATTTCTTCAGTTCTTTTTTTTTCATTTGAAGATTTTTCATGTTGATGATGGTTTGTGGGAGATCATTGAACAATCTTGGAACAACGCAATTTAATGTTCGCTCTCCGAAGTAATTTGTAATTCGGGGAACAGACAGGGAGCCCTTAGTTTTTAATCTAGTGTTGTGAGTGTTATTTAAAAAATAAATTTATATTTTATTATTTGTATAAACATGTTTATTCTGATCTTCCGGCTGTTAATTTTCATATGTTATTCATTGTTTTTATAAATGTAAATAATATTATTAAGTCAGTATAAATATAATCTTCACCAACAAGCTACCAAAATTGGCTTGGTGGGATTTTAGTTTTAGTAAAAATAAAACAAGTAATTTTTTTTTTTTAAATTGTAAAAATGTATAATTATGCTATTAAATGAAAAAATAAAAAAATAATAAAAAAATACTTTAAAAATAAACCCATCATCAAAGGGTACATTGTTTTATTATTCTTCTTAACAGTTATTACTACGATATTGCCGGCGCTACGACGATATTTTCTGCCCTCTTGGCCTCCCTACGTAGCACATATTTTGACGATATTATATTACTTGAATTTGGGAGTACACAATATGACATACAAGCGCTGGTTAATTGTACAAAGTTGGCGAGCTTTGTTTGCTTAACTCCTTTATTATATTTGCCGGGAATGTTATACCTGTTTGTCGCGCAATTTCGCTTTGCAAATATTTGCACACTCTAATTGCCTTAATACGAAATCCCGGGGTACACAATACTCCCATAAACTATAAAGGTGTCTTTAAACGAAAAAACGGATTGAAATTTCACGACAAAAGCTTCTAAAATAATGTCTAAAAAAAAAAAGAAATTCTTTAAAAAAAATTCCTTAAAAAAATTATTTAAAAAAAGTTCTTTAAACCCTGTCACATCCGAAACCACGATGATCAGTATGGGCAAGAAGACACATTGGCACATTAAAATAGTTTTTTAGAACGAAAAAAAATTTTAAAAATCAAAAATAAAAAAAGCCAATGGTTGCTTACTTCTGCAGGGACGAAACAAGGTAGGGGAAGAGGGGAGTCTGACACTGCGCCGCGCTCTTCTCACTTCTCCCCTGCAGAAGTAAGCAACCATGTGTTTTTTTAAATATTTTATTCAAAAAAGTTTTCTTTGTTCTAAATATTTTTTTAAATATGCTAATATGTCTTTTTGCCCGTACTGATCATTGTGGTTTCGAATATGACAGGGTTTAAAGAACACCTGTATAGTTTATATAAATCAACCATATTTAATAATTTCAATGATGGCGAACGGTAATTTACATTTGTTATATTGTCATCATCAATCCCTTTCCGCACTTAACGGTGCATAGGGCACTGCAGTGGTACACCAATCGCAGCGTATCTTGATCATTTTTGTTACGCGGAGGTAAGATGATCAGTCTTACGCTTAAGGTACCAGTCCAGGAACTATGAAATATTCTGGTGTGAAAACACCCTTTAAAATAAAAAGTCAACAGATGGAAGAGTTGAGTAAATGTGGATTATCAAACATGGGCAGAATGGAGAATGTTACACAGTGTAACGTGGCCACGTAAACCGGACAATGACAGGTCATAAGCCCTGTAAATGCCTAGACTTCCATATTCTCTTCTCAAAAATGTTTTGTAGGGATTGGCAGAGAGGATAGAACGCCATATCACTCTGTCTTTGCATACAGACCTCGCATACTATACATTTATACATCTTCTCACGCACGCCGATTATTTCTACTCTTGACATGTCCATCTTCAAGTATTTAATGGACTTGATCGTGCCGAGTCTTTCTCGGTCTTCCTCGTTTTCTGCATCCATCAACATTCGCATCGTAGATCCTTTTAGCCTTTCTTTCGCTGTCCATTCGATCTACATGTCCATTCCAACGCAGCACCCCTTTCTCGATTCTGTCGATAATGCGTGTCTCAGCCTTACACAGCTCACAGATCTCGACATTTGTGCACATATCATACATCGTTTTACCACACATTCGCCTGAGGGATTGCATTTCAACAGCATTTAACCTACTTTCATAATTATTTTTCCAATTCCGTTCTTCGCCCCCATACATTAGAGTTGGCACAAGAACTCCATTGTGATTTCAAAATCAATATGGATATTGTGGAAAATTGATCAAAAATACGCAATACGAAAACGCGCCATGATTGATCGTGGCAGTCGTGACGTCAAGATTCATGTTCGTCTACAATTTGTATAGGTTTTCTTACTATTTGTGTAGGCCGCGTGCCGTGGGCCGTTGCCTCGTTGTTTTTACAAAGGATTTTGACGTTGTGAATTATATATTCTTTGTGCATCTGGGTACTGTACAATATTTATGACCTTTTCTTCCAGATATAATACACAAGAAAACAGTCATAATATCGCTAATATATGTAAATAAACGCGGATGAAATAATATACGATGGTATTTTTATACAAAGTACGCACTGGAATATAAAAACGTTAAAATTTAATGCCAATCGTGACGTAAACAAGTAAAACTACTACAATATTTGAGTTTGTCCAAATGTTCGTAGACAAAAGACTGGATTTCACCCCCTCGGGAGTCATTGATTAAAAAATTACAACAGGGATGGAGAATACCTTAAATAAGGGAATATGGAAGTCTAGGCATTTACAAGGCTTATGACCTGTCATTAGCTGGTTTAAGTGGCCACTTTACACACTGTGTATCATTCTCCATTTTGCCTATGTTTGAACATCCATATTTCTTCAATTCTTCCATTTGTTGACTTTAGTGAAGTTAAAAAGCTGAAATCTTTATTGTTGTGAAGAGATTCATCCGACTGAATTATTTCACATACTAGGCAACGCCTGAAAACAATTTTTCAAGGACCAGTTGGTTTCATTACAATATTTGAGTTTGTCCAATTGTTCGTAGACAAAAGACTGGATTTCACCCCCTCGGCAGTTATTTAGATTAACAAATTACAACAGGGATGGAAAATACCTTAAATAAGGGAATATGGAAGTCTAGGCATCTACAAGGCTTATAACCTGTCATTGGCTGGTTTAAGTAGCCACTTTACAAACTGTGAAACATTCACCATTCTGCCCATATTTGAACATCTATATTCATTCAATTCTTCCATCAACAATGTTTGAGAATGTCCAAATGCTTGCAGACTGGCTGGATTTCCACCCTAGGGAGATATTCATATTTAAATTTATTTCAACAGAGAGGGAAAACATTTTTGAGAAGGGAATATTAATGTTAACAGCTCCCCAGGGAGTTGATTCCAGTCCTTGTCTACAAAAATTTGGACAAACTCAAAATATTGTTGAAAGTTTTTTATCTTTATATATTTTTATAATTCGTCTGTACATGTGATGTCACCATACTCCCCTTAAACGGCTTAACCGATTTACGTGCGGTTTTCAGACAAATATAGATCTTAGCGCTGTGCGTGTTCGTAGATATTAAAATCTTCAATTGAATATGTAAAAAAGAAGTAAGGAGCAAAAACGTTTTATTCATCGAGTTACCAGGATTTTATTCGAGGAGAATGCATTTGCAAAAAAAAAGAAAGATTTTGTTTTTTTGTGTAAATAAAAAGTTTGTTTTTGAATGTTTACAAACAGGATTTGTTTTTTGTGGATCTCAATCATATTCTTTCCTTAAATTCCTTATAATTTCTACCCATTTATTGATTTTTATTGGATTTTTGGTAACAATAAAATAATATTAAATTCAACGCATTTTTAAAAATCGTATTACTACATAAGTACACCCCTTTGTTGGTGAGACAACCGGAGTTTGACGTTTGCAAAAAGAATGTCATATTTGAAAAAATATTTACTTTATGTTTTGGAATTCAACCATAAACAAGTACCTACTTAAATTCAATATTTTTTCAATAATTACAATTTTTAGTTTTGGAATTTAATCACAAACAAGTATCTAGGTACTTACTTATCAATGAAAATGTCTTTGGCCAACGTTCGGGCAGGACAACGTCTGTCGGGTCCGCTAGTATTAAATAAATTTAAAGTAAAAAGGAACATTTTTGTCTTAAGACCCTTTAACTAATGGATTATTTTTCTACTTTAAAGGTTCCAACACTTGAAGGAAATCATAAGGACTGAGAGGGCAAGGGAATTGCAACAGCAAAGGGCAGCAGAGGAGCTGGCGGCAAGAGCGGCCGCCCTCAAGGAAATTGCTGGAGGACAAAGGTAGGTGGTCATTTGTGTAAATAATCCACCTTTTATTTTCTAAAATTAATTTGTGAAAGCGGAAATTAATTCTCCAAACTGACAATGTGAGCTTTTAGATGCAGACAATAATTTAGAAATATACTCGGACCAGAGAAAATCAACATGTAAAAACACTGACAGGTTTATTGTCAAATAAAAAATAATAAATTTAAATAGGGGCTAGATTTCTTATTGCCTATGCGCTCTGTAGCTGCAAGATGTGCTGTAATCTAGCTCCGATATATCATTAATATATTGCAACAGAGACGAAGAAGATTTAAGAAAAGGTAATATAGAAATCTAGGCATCTACAGGGCTTATAACCTGTCAATTTTAATTATTTTTTTATTTGACACTTTACATACATAAACAATATATATACATAAAAGGGCGGGCATATTGCCTTAAGGCGATTTCATCCTACCTACCCAAACCTTTCAATTCGAGAAAATTATAGATTCATGGACATATTGAATCTTATAATTTTATACTAAAATTAAAAACAAGGATTAACAAAATAAAAATATATTTTCCAAAAATTACACTATACTATGAAGAGAGGAGAGGGGATGGGAAGGAAAGAAGAAGGATAAAGGAACAATTTAAATATTTAGATAGTGACATTTCAAATTAAAAATAATATAAATAAATAATATTTGGACAAACTCAAAATATTGTTGAAAAATCTACCTGGTCCATTAAGAAGTATAGAAATTGAAGAAATAACATTTTCAGGCGTACCCTAGATTTTTAATTTTCAGGCGTTTGTCCAAATTTAAAGAAAAAAAAAATTGGACAAACTCAAAATATTGTTGATAAATCTACCTGGTCCATGAAGAAGTAAAGAAATTTAAGAACTAACATTTTCAGGCGTTGCCTAGTATTCAGGTGAAATAATTCAATTAGATGAATCTCACCCGCATAAATAAAGGTTTCAGCTCTTTAACTTCACGAACATCAACAGATGAAAGAATTGTAGGTATAAAGATGTTTAAATATGGGCAAAATGGTGAATGTTACCCAGTGTGTAAAGTAAAGTAAAGGTCATGAGCCCTGTAGATGCCTAGACTTCTATATTACCTTGTCTTAAATGTTCTTCGTCTCTGTTGTAATATGTTAATATAAACAGCTCCCTAGCGAGTTGAATCCAGTCCTTGTCTACAAAAATTATGACAAACTCAAAATATTGCCTATATTGCATAATTGGAGACGAGGAACAAGAATCCCAACTGTCCATGCGCTCCGTAGCTGCAAGACGTGCTGGGATATTTATTCATTGATCAACGCTCAATATACAATAATAAGTTTGTAATATAATCGGTACTTAAAACTAGACTAAAAATGATCTCAAACTTATAATTATCATTATACGAAATTTGACAAAAATAAATTAATATTACACAAAAATAGAATTTGGAAAACTATAAATAAAATTTTTGTACATATTTACCATTGCAAATATGTACAAACTTACTAATTACGAATGAAATTAGTTTGACAGCGGTCATTCTAATCAAGCTATATTTTAATGACTATAGGCAAAGACAAAAAACAATACTTCTGCTACCAAAGAAAAAACAAATTACGGACAGCGCCCTTGAGGTGATTTTCACACAAACGACGCTATCCAAATTATCCAAATATATATTTATATATACTGGTGTTGAGTTCTCTTTCTTGTTGGCGATCAGCTTTCACTGATATCAAAATCTAAGTCCTCATAAATCCGCTCATTCACCCACACAACTGCTCTCTCGCTCACGTACTAATTCGCCAACTCACTCAAACTTTCCGGTACCCACTCTCTCCTCTTCAACATATTTCTATCGAAATTCATTTCAATATCAAAGGTGTCTTTTAAAATATGATCCCGCTTTGTCATTTTTCATTTAAATTGAGTTACGGATTCTTTAACCTCAATTTCGAATAAGGTCAATTTTCATAATTTTCTCATTTCCCGCCCACCCGATATCCATAGATCCAATATTCCGAGCTGGGGAGAGCTGAAATTGCCATGTGGATAAAATGGCAATTATCAAGTATAAATTTGGAAAGAGACTGGGCGTAGGTACTTGAGGAAATTTAGGTCAAACGTTTTCATTATTAAAAATGTATCAATTATAAGTACATATGGACGCATATTGTAATTAAATTGTTCAGATTTGTGGTATTAAAACAGAGATGAAAAATATTTTAGGGGAGGAATACGGAAGTTAAGGCATTTACAGGGCTTATAAGATGTCATCGGCTGAGTAAAGCAGCCATTTCACAGACTGCAATATGTTTGAAAATCCACATTTTATTTTAAATTATTTAAGCATTAATAAAAATTCATTAAAAATAAGTTAATATGTAGAAATTAAAGAATTGTAAGGAAAATAATCAATTTAGTATCCATTAAAAATAATTGTTATTTGTAAACGTTTAAATACAAACTTTTTTAATGTACACAAAAAAACAACTCCAACTAAATTTTAAATATATGCATTTTAGTCGAATGCAACCTTGGAAAATCAATGAAAAACACAAATATGCTTCCAACTTTTTTTCCGCTCAACATATTGAAGATGTTATTATTTTTAAACCTTGAGGACGTAAATTGGGAAATTTTGCAAAAAACCGCACGTAAATATGTCAAGCCATTTTTAAGTTTTTGCGAGACTAATGACTGCGATTTATTTTTATATATTTAGATTATCAACGCTATGATTTTTTTAAATTTTGTATTTCTGAAGGGTGTTCTTTAAACTTTGTCACATCCAAAACCACGATGATCAGTATGAGCAAGAAGACATATTGGCACATTAAAATAAATTATTAGAACGAATAAAATTAAAAAAAATAAAATATTAAAAAAAACAAATGGTTGCTAACTTCAGGAGTGAAACGAGGAGGGGGAGAGGGGGGGTCTGACACACCGTTAACCACGCGGCCGCGCCCCCCCTAGCTTCTCTCCTGCAGAAGAAAGCAACCATTCGATATTTTCAATATTTTACTTTTACAAATTTTCTTCGTTCTAAATATTTTTTTCAATATGCCAATATGTCTTTTTGCTCATACTGATTATCGTGGTTTCGGATGTGACAGGGTTTAATGAACACCCTGTGTAATAATGTATGGATAATTTATATAGCGCCATTTTTGTGAAAATCACCTCAAGGGCGCTGTACAATAAATAAATATCCCAACACGTCTTGCAGCTACAGAGCGCATGGACGGTTGGGATTCTAGTTCCTCGTCTCCAATTATGATATATATGAGCTAGATAACAGAACGCCTTGCAGCTACAGAGCGCATGGACAATAAGAAATTTAGCCCCTATTTACGTTTTTTTATTTTTTTTTATTTGACAATGAAGTTTAGAGTTTAAGTGATATTTTAAAAACGAAATATAAATCGAATTCGTAAAGTTGGAAGTCAGATAACAACAAGTCTTGCAGCTACTGAGCGCATGGACGGTTGAAATTCTAGACCCCATTTACTAAATTTAGATATTTGATAGTTGATAACATTTACATAATATGATACAAATAATATGATAGCTAACATCACAAAAAGTCTTGCAGCTTCAAAACGCATCGACAAATGGAATTTCAACAACATAAGAATGATTTCAAAAAGTTATTAATAAAAAATATTTTAAAAAACGCAATAATAATACATTGAGCAAAGAACTAGTAAGTATGGCAACTAAGTGAACGTCAGAAGTTCTCTTCCGCTTATTCTCGATCAACTGATCGATCAACCGATCAGAACTCTGCACATTGGTCTATTGACGGCAAGCCAACCGGAAATCTTCTATAACTCTCTTATCATTGGTTTATTCATAAGAGCTAGTAGCATCGTTCAAAGTATTCCATTTTTTTAAATTTAAACAGGCCTGAAGTTCCTCATTGCAACCCAGGAGGCGAACTAAATTGTATTTTTATTGACGTGCTTTTTAACAAAGAGAGTAGGTAGAGAACAGTGCAGGTAGCGATGCGGCAGGCCGGTAGTAATTCCCATTTGATAGCCATAAAGTCGACAAAGCGGAAAAAAGGAAAATATGAAATATGGCGCTTCAAAGGTAGAACAGACTTTTGCGCCGCGGACAAAAGAGCGGGAAAAGTACTTCCCTTTTTGAAAATCCCGCCTTTATGGACGTGACGCTTTGTAAATGGCGCTTTCAAACATTTGACACTTCATTTTAATCTAATGGCTTTAATAAATTTTGTTTTATCTGATTATAGTTTAAAATCACGTTAGAAATTACAATAAAAGTGGGATATTTTCAGATATTTCTATTGAACGAATAATTTTATGCATTTTTAAATTTCTTACGAGGTAACCCGGCAATGCTTTGCTCTTGCTAGATTTGAGTATATATTCGTATGTAGATTTGGTAAAAAGCAATACAATGTAATTGCTCCAAAAATATTTAATGATTTATTGCCAAATATAAAACACTCAAAATGTAAAACAATTTTTTTAATAAAAATAACTGCACATATAAATAGTGTAGCGAGAGATTTTTTTAAAAAATATATGTAAATCAATAAACGTAGTACTTTATATAATTGGTACACATATTATTAATATTTTTATGTATTTTATTGCT
Source organism: Micrasema longulum (assembly GCF_059751315.1). NCBI lineage: Eukaryota > Metazoa > Arthropoda > Insecta > Trichoptera > Brachycentridae > Micrasema > Micrasema longulum. The sequence goes on along the minus strand of NW_028277315.1, from coordinate 1,024,916 downwards.
TTAAATTTGTTTTGTTATATATTATACTATATTATTTATATTTAAGTAACATGTATTCTTGGCACATATATATATACTTTATATTTGTATAATAACAGGCGTATTTGTATAATGTACAGGCGCCGTGGCGCAGTTGGTTAGACGGCTATCTGTGAAACTGGCGTCGCGGGTTCGATTCCCGCCAGTTGCAAGAAAAAAATCCAAGAACGATTTTTTTCTCAATTGGTCTGCGTGTTGTGGTGTATTTTTCATTACCTTCTTCCATATCCCCTCTATTTCACCTGCTGACAAGCCTCAAAATAGAGGCTTAGCGGGTTATTCCTATTAAAAAAAAAAAAAAATGATTTTTAATTTCTTACATTTGATTAGCTAGGCATTTATAATTAAGTAGTTTAAGTGTTTCTTTTTTATGTTATTGTTTTATTAGTATAGGACTACTTACGCTCTAAAGATAAAAAAAATCTCCATCTTAGAACAGCGTGTGCCATGTTAGATAGAAACTATCATAAACAGAGAACACTCCGTTTTCATTTTACATTCATTGGTTTTATATAGATTCCCTGTTATTAAGTATGTATATTATTTTTTTGCAATAAATTTATAAATAAATAAAAATAAATAGATAAAATAACACAATCCAAAATTTGATATTAATTATTGTATTTACTCCTTTAGGGTTAATAGTCCATAATCGATGACACAGACGTGCTAAAATGTTTCACGTGAAATAGTGTAATGACCGAAAAAAGCAATGTCATCATTTTCTGTAGAATCCAATATCACATTCAATGCAACTCTATCAGTATTGGACATGAAATCGGGATCATCGTTCCGCAGTACATTTACATCGTCCCTACTATGAAGAAATGAACCGCAAAAGAAAGCCGTCTATAAAGAGACCTCAGGGCGTGGCAACGCCAGTCAGTCAGCCTAACACGTTCAGTTAGTCAGTCAGTCCAGCCTGACGACGTCACACAGTTCCAGCATGTAGTTCAAATGCAGTCTCTTCAACTCATCATCGCTGTAACACTCGCGCGACATAATTCATTATTTATTCGCCATGTAATAAATACGCATTAAACAGCAACCTCGTGTCTTCTCTGTCAATCTTTAACTAGGGTAGGAGCTCCAACCCTCAACAACTTAAATCCTACATTTAAAATCAGTTTTTTTTGTGTGTTTCTGTTTACATACATTCTGAGGACAGTGAATTTTGATAAATAGGTATTCGAACATTGTGTTCCTGTCACTGTCTTGCATATGCCTCCCTGATACTGTGCGAAAAAGACAACTGCATGTCAGACCTTTTCTTAAAATAGACAAAATCGACGTTTCGTTGTCACGTTTTCTGCATCTCAGAACTGAACCGATTTTGTTTTTTTTTTTTTATATAGTGTATCAGAATAAAATTTTCTTTACCGACACGTTTTGCATTTTCCGTAACGATGATCCATATAATGATATGATTCATGACGATGAGCCATAAAAATTTAAATGGTTAGGAACGAAGTTGAAAATAAACATGAATTCTGACGTATAAGGGGCGTGGCCAATGTAATGAACGTTTTTGCGGGAATTAAAAATTACAAATTAAAAATACTTATTATGCTACTTATAAGTAGCAAGTCGGGTCTCGTGGTGTAATAGTCTGCGCGTTTGCCTACCATGGAAGAGGTCTCGGGTTCGATTCCCGACATGGTTGATATGAAATATTATTTTAAAGGGTGTTTTTACACTAAAATATTTCATAGTCCCTGGACTGGTACCTAAAACGTAAGGCTGATCATCTTAACTTCACGTAACATAAATGATCAAGATACGCTGCGATTGGTGTACCAATGCACTGCCCTATGCACTGGTGCGGAAAGGGAATGGTGATGATTTTGACTCTTGCAAACGACACAACATGGCATAGTTGAATTTAAATCGGCAGTTGCGTGCTAAGCGACGTATACAGAGTAACTAATAGCCAAAACGTAAAACTACTAAATTTAGGTGATACCGTGTGTGTTGGATTTGTTCCGACGTTTCGGCTACCATTGCAGGAACCATCTTCAGAGTAAACTGAGTGTTTTTGTAGAAAAAAGTGTGTGTTTTACTACTAGCAATTCGTACCGTGTCGCAGTCGGCAGTAGGGATATTTCTATTCATTTTTGTAGTATGCAGTACACGGAACCACGTTGAGTTTAATTTCAGCCCGTCGTCTTTGTTTATGTTATTTGGGTGTCTGTGTATTTCAAAATTTATGCAAAACTCGGTTCAAATGCGAAAAAATGTCCGTTGTCGATAAAGTGTTCCGCTATTGCAGATTTGTCAGGATGCCCAAGTTTACACGCTCTTTTGTGTTCGTCAACCCTTTTCTTTGCTGTGCGCCCTGTTTGTCCTATGTACACTTTATCACATCCTTGGCAACTTAGTTTATAAACAGCTTCCGTTTTCAGGGGATTCTTATCTTTTGGGCTCAATAAATGGTTCTTTATTTTTCCTACAGTCCCAAACGTTGTTCTAATATTATGTTTCTTCAGCACTTTAGCTATCCTGTCAGTAACATTCTGTACATATGGTAGGTATGCAGTTTTTCTTGTAATATCTTCTTCCTTGTTTTTGCTTGCGATTTAATAATGTTGTCAATTTGCTTCTTCTCATATCCATTACGCTCCAACGCATCTGTAATTTCGTTGACCTCTTCTTCCTTTTCGGAACCTGCGCATATTCGCGTCGCTCTTGTTAACAATGTATTTATTAATCCTCGTTTTTGGGCTAGATGATGATGCAAATCAGCGTGTAGGTATCGGTTCGTATGGGTCGGTTTTCTATACACCGTATGTCCGAGACTGCCGTTTGATTTTCTTTTTTTAAAAGAAACATATTGATAACAACAATATTTTGAGTTTGTCCAAATTTTTGTAGACAAAGACTGGATTCAACTCCCCGGAAAGCTGTTTATATTAACATATTACAACAGAGATGAAGAACATTTAAGAAAAGGTAATATAGAAGTCTAGCTTCCCGGGGAGTTGAATCCAGTCTTCGTCTACAAAAATTTGAACAAACTCAAAATATTGTTGATAAATTACCTGGTCCATGAAGAAGTATAGGAATTGAAAAAATAACATTTTCATGCGTTGCCTAGTATGTAGGTGAAATAATTCAATTAGATGAATCTCCCTCGCATAAATAAAGGTTTCAGCTCTTTAACTTCACAAACATCAACAGGTGAAAGAATTGAAGGAATAAAGATGTTCAAATATAGGCAGAACGGTGAATGTTACACAGTGTGTAAAGTGGCCACTTAAACCAGCCATCGACATGTCATAAGCCCTGTAGATGCTTAGACTTCTATATTACCTTTTCTTAAATGTTCTTCATCCCTGTTGTAATATGTTAATATTGATAACAGTGACCGTGAAAACCTTCGCACCTGTAAAACTACTCATTTGTGATTAGTTTAGTCGGAGTCAGTTTGATGCGCGTATGCGGTTTCCCGACTATTCTAATTCTATGCCACAGACAAAGCAATTTTAGGACAATATTTGAGTTTGTCCAAATGTTCGTAGACAAAAGACTGGATTTTACCCCCTCGGGAGTCATTAAGATTAACAAGTTACAACAAGGATGAAGAATACCTTAAATAAGAGAATATGGAAGTCTAGGCACTTGCAGGGCTTATGGTCTGTCATTTTCTGGTTTAAGTGGCCATTTTACACACTGTGTAACATTCACCATTTTGCCTATGTTTGAACATCCATATTTCTTCAATTCTTCCATCTGTTGATTTTAGTGAAGTAAAAGAGCTGAAACCTTTATTGTTGTGAAGAGATTTATCTGGCTGAATTATTTCACATACTAGGCAACGCACGAAAACAATTTTCCAATTTTTAAACTTCTTCTTGGACCAGTTGGTTCCATTACAAAATTTGAGTTTTTCCAAATGTTCGTAGACAAAAGACTGGATTTCACCCCCTCGGGAGTCATTAAGATTAACAAATTACAACAGGGATGGAGAATACCTTAAATAAGGGAATATGGAAGTCTAGACATTTACAGGGCTTATGACCTGTCGTTTGCTGGTTTAAGTGGCCACTTTACACACTGTGTAATATTCACCATTTTGTCTATCATAGCCATAGACAGGTCATAAGCCCTGTAAATGCCTAGACTTCCATATTCCCTTATTAAGGGTATTCTCCATCCTTGTTGAAATTTAAGGAATTGAACGAATTAGTTTCGGGTGTTTGACAGGTAATATGCTTTTAATTAAGTAGCAAAAAATAATATTTTTACTGGACAGTATTTCAGACCCTTATTACTTTAAAAATGTAAAAAAAACTGTATATTACCCTATTCAAATGTAAATCCCATTAGACACACAAAGTGTATACCAGAGTTTGGGTACATTTCGTTTTAATCGCATTTGAAAAAGGTTTGAATTGCCTCTAAATTCGAGGACGTACGAGTAGTAGCCGTTGTTCTATGATTTTCGAATTACCCGCGCGGCTGGCTGTAGGCGTACGGGCCATCTCCCCTGCAATCTTCTGATATGCGCCCACTTCACGTCGATCCAGTTTTATGGCGGGTAAATTGGATGCCCCTGATTGGCCGGCAGCTGCCTGTCAAGCTGTTCCTGACGGCTAGATGCTGACCGAAATCGCTAGGTACACACCAGTGATTAAATATTTGGAGAGAAAACCTATTAACGCGTACACAGCATAAAAAATTGCTAATTTTAACATTATTTTAAAAAATACAAGCGATCTTTTTCTAACCGATAAAATCCTCCGTCAGAAAGTATTAATCGTGCGTAGTTTGTCCATAGATTTAAAAAAAAACAAATGCTTTCCTAAAAATTTAACCTATAAACAATCAGCCTCTATTGTTTTCAATATAATAAAATCAGCCATTCAATTCATTCAATTTATTTAATTATTTATTTTGTAAACGTTTATGTACATTACAAAATAATTTAATGCATACATAAAACGAAAAAAATTAATTCTAAAATTTAAATATACAAAAATGGTAAAATAAAAATACCCAGCAATTATAGAGAAATAATGCTTTTCTCTCTGAACTTTTTTTCACTAATATGAAAGATGTCAATATCAGAAGAGATACGGTTGAGTAAAGACATTGCTCTTCCTACTGGCATTACCATCGGCAGGTTGGTTCTGCAAGCAGGAAGATAAAACATAAGTAAAACATAAGATACAACATAAGCCATAAGTAAACTTATTTTTTAAGTAACTACAAAAAATATTTTTTAGTTAGTTTGTTTGTTAACGATGCTCGTTAATTAATAACATTTTCGACAAGCCAACAAACGACCTTTTGCTTGGGCAGTTATGTGCAAACTAAAGTAAAATTCACTGCGCTCCATCTTATTCTGAATTAAGGATCTTTACTGCTTAAGTCTGTTTATTTGTTAAAGGCGGTCGTTCAGTACTAAATTCACAAGTCCGCGCGTGCGCCAATTGAGATCTTTAAAAGCTGTGTGGAAGCGGTTCTAACAAATTAATGCATGCTTTTTGTTTCGTGACTGTTTTATAACAAATTAAGCACTGAAATCGCTTGATACGGTGGTATTATAATATTAAACAATTGAATGTAAGTCTGCTGAATTAATGACATCAAATTGCTTTTTAGTTTATTTTAAAGCACTTATTCGAATTCGAATATGGGAACATATTTTATCTATGTACCTAGTGCCAATAGACTGCTTCCCCAATTAACGACAACTCCCATTCCAAACAGGATGTGATATAAAATGATCACACCAAAATATTTTTTAATTCTTCAACAGTGTCAATGAATCCTTTTCAACTGTTTGAACATCATCATTATTTTACCTTCCGCATTAAGTAATATTTAGTCAACAATATCTTGAGGTATCCAAATGTTTGTAGACAAGAATTAAATTTTACCCACTGGGAAGTTATTGAGAAAAACATTCTGTAACAGAGATAAAGAAGATTTTGGGGAAGAAAATAGTATCCAATTTAGGGTTCCGCAAGGAAGTGTCATGGGACCAGTTCTTTTCCTTGGATATATTAACTCGTTGTGTGATCTGAGTAACGGTTGAAAAACTTTATCATTTGCCAACGTCACGGTTTTGTTGTTTGAAGCTTGGGATTAGAACTCTGTATTCAAAAAAGCAAATTGTGGGTGAGAGTGGTTAAAGGCTGACTAGAAAAGAATCTACTTAACCTGATTGTGGGTAAAACCAAATATATCACGACCAGTATAGGTAGCAGGTCATCACCCGAATCTCATTTTAATCTGGAAATAAAATCTGATTGTTTGTGCCAGCCTTTAAAACCAGTTGATTGCATTAAATATTGGGGAATATTTACTTGCCGAAATCTACGATTGGAGGTACAGTTCCAAATTGCTGGTTTCCAGATTAAAAAAATTGTGTCTGCGGCTTGTATTCTGCTCATTTGGGAACATCTTGGATATTGGCACTCTCAGAACTGTGTATTTTGCTCTTTTCCAGTCAGTAACCTATGGTATAGTGGGCTGGGGAGGTTACACAGCATCTATCGTGAACCCTGTAATGTACAAAAATTAAAACTTAGAGTGATTCTTCGATGTCCCCCAACTTTCAACTTTCCCGACTGAGACATTGTTTCAGTACATAAAGGTACTGAACATTAGACATTTTTTTTAGAATAGTCATTGGCACATTTTTGGGTTTGCGGTTACAAAAGGAGATCCCAGCAGGATGCTCAAACAAGGTTTCCAATAATGTTAATTATTTAATACCAAAAACACGTAAGACTTCCGCTCAGAGAAATTTCTTAGTGTGGGTCAAGAGAGTTTAATGTCTTATGGATGTTCTCCAAAACGAAAGCCATTTTCAGAGGGGTGTACAAGTTTGGGTTTTGACTAAGGGAAGAGACCATTGCAGAAGACTGCTGCGAGACATTGCATAGATTTATATATAGTACTATAAGGGGTGTTTTCCAGATGTTTATTAAATACATGTTTTTGTTATATTTTTTATTTCTTGTATTCTTTAATAATATGCATGCTTCCACTTTCTTTTATGTTGTATCCCAACTCAACATAGGGTTTTTGGCCTCATAGAAAGGGGGATACGTTATCAATATGTATTTTTATATTTATAAATAATAAATAAATAAAAACAGCCTATGACAGATCACAAGCCTTGTAAATAATAATAATAATAATAATAATAATGTTATTTTTTGGTATGTGTATTTTTGTACATACACAAATCTGGATTTCTCCCGAGGGGGGAGTAGGTATATATTAAAAAAAATATATATATATATATACCTACTCCCCTTCGGGAGAAATCCAGATTTGTGTATGTACAAAAATACACATACCAAAAAATAATGTTGTGTAATAAGATCTGGTCAAAATATAAGTATAAATAAATTGCAGAATCATCTGCAGGCGATTACTAGTACTTAATTTAACTCGGAAGAGTCTTAAATACATAAAATAAAGTAATATGCTAATTAAAAATACTTAATTTCAATATCAATACATAGATGGTGCTCCAACACGCTAGTGAATGGTTTCTCATTTAATAAGATATATACAAGAATCAAAATGGTACCTGTGTCGATATTCGCTAATAAGCGGAATGGGGAATGTTGTAAAAACGTAAAGTGGCCACTCAACCCAGCCAATGACAGGTCATAAGCCCTGTAAACGCTCGAATATCGATAATCCTGAATTTGAAAAAAATTCTACCTCATCTCTGTAGGAATATTGATAAAAAAAAAATTAATAATAATGGTTTATGAATAAAATTTACAATGATTTTATCTACTACATACACACTTAGGTAATAGATTTTTCTGGATTATGTCTAGTCTGCCGAACTAGGTACAACCTGTTTTAGGGCAGACATTTTTATGCAAAAATAAACAATAACATGACCACCTACTAGTTAATTAATTATAAAGTTATACAATAGATATACCATTTATTATTTTAGAATGTTTTTTATAAGTTTTCCGATTTTTCTCTACCTAAATCTAGTAACCTTTTTATTACAAATTTATTTAATTGAGTTCGGGTCATGGTTTTGTAATGTTCGGGTAACATATTGAATATTTTTGGGCCCAGAGACCTGAAATTTCTTTGCCCGAATCCAGAGTTTATGGTAGACCCCATGACCCATCCTTTAGTTTGATTTCTGGTAGTGTGGGAGTGTTCTTTTTGAGATTTGATAGAATAATTTGCTTTCACAAACATAATTATTCTAGATATATAAAATTGCCTTATATCTAATATATCGAATTCCTTGAACAACTTGCCGGGGTACCTGAAGGGCTTTTTAAAATTATTTTAATAATAGATTTTTGAGCAGATTCGAGAGGTTTAAATATTGATTTGTTAGTGCGTCCCCATCCTATAACGCCCAGAGGTTCATAATATCGACTCAAAAATGTTTTCCCTCACTGCTACAACAAATTTAGGTGATAATAATTTATCCCAGGGGAATAAATTCAGCCTGCCTTAAAACATTTAGACTTATTCGAAACATAGTTCAACAGAGATGAAGAACATTTAAGAGAAGGTAATACAGAAGTCTAGGCATCTACAGGGCTTATGACCTGTCCTGTTTAAGTGGACACTGAGTAACATTCATCACTCTGCCCATATTTGAACATCTATATTCCTTCAATTCTTTCATATGTTGATGTTTGTGAAGTTAAAGAGCTGAAACCTTTATTTTTGCGGGTGAGATTCATCTAATTGAATTATTTCACCTACATACTAGACAACGCCTGAAAATGTTATTTTATCAATTTCTATACTTCTTCAGGTGGATTTATCAACAATATTTTGAGTTTTTCAAAATTTTTTTAGACAAGGTCTGGCCATTGACAGGTCAACTTAAACCAGCCATTGACAGGTCATAAGCTCTGCTTATGACTGAAGATGCCTAGACTTATATTACCTTCTCTTAAATGTTCTTCATCTCTGTTATAATATGTTAATATAAACAGCTCCCCAGGGAGTTGAATCCAGTCCTTGTCTACAAAAATTTGGACAAAATCAAAATATTGTTGACAAAACATAGTTGACAAAGTGTTTTATTCATACCATCAGAAAGGAATTTCATTCGCCTTCTCGCTTTCTGGAATATTTTAATATTGATTTTTATTATTAATGTTTTGTGTTCGGGACTAATAGTGTTAATGTGTGGCTAAGTAAGACGTGGAGAAACCACTAGCAGAATACAAAGAGAATTCGCCTCTGAAATAGCTCCCCCATCCTTAGGAGATGAATCAAAGTAGCTTTTATGTACAGTATATACTCTACGGGGTCCTTCAACGGCTGAGTTAATTTGATTGAAAGGATTAGTGATTCCAATAACACAACATAAAAGACTGTAATTGAACATTATTTGACCATAATATCATAAATTGATTTTCTGCGTCCGAGCAGATGAAAAATTAAGTTCTGTGATTGAAATAGAATCAGGGGCTTTATGCTAGAAAAACGCGACGTTTGGCCTTCCACTCGACAGTGATCAACTCGATTGCTTTGTCGAATTGGTATTCTTGAAAAACCTTCAACAATTTAACTAAAAAGCGAACGAAAAAGGGGTAACGGTTCACTCAAATTTTATCTTCTAGTTCTTCCCAAAAGTCTCGAGAATATGTTGGATTCAATCTCGTTTTTGTCCATTTACATTTTTTTAAATGTTATTCGTTTTGGGGAATTTCGAAAAGAAGATGAGTAATCGAGAAGTTCAGTGCTGCGGGAAATTAGATCCAAAAATTTTTTTCTTACGCGCAGTAAAAATTAGAGCATTAAATTTTACGGAAAAGTTTCTTGAAAATGTCCGAAAAAAATATTTTAATAAAAACGAACTACTTTTGAACGATCTCACTAGTTCACATGAATCAGACGCTCAGCCAATGTACGGGCTGGGCGTGAAATATAGTTCCTCTCCAACCGTAACTTATAATCTTATAATAAATTTAAAAATAAGTTAATATTTGTTAGAAAACAATGAGTTAATGTTTATAAGTCGTTAGTGTGTAGTAGTGTAGTCATGTTTTAGGCAAACAGTGGAAAAAAGAAGACTATTTATTTAATAGCATTGTTTTATACTTTATTCTTAACAAAATATGTGACAAATAGTGAACAATGGAAACTTTCAAAAAATAGTGCGCCTGTAACCTTTAAATCCTAAAATTTTATGTGAATCATTAAAACCGTTTAAAAATGCATCAGCTTTTGACGCGAAAGTACCTAAATTTTGCTATTTGGAACACTGCACCCATAATTAATAAATTACAACAGTGCTACTAAAAATGAACTGACATTTATTGATTAATACATAATATTTCAAATATCTGCCTTCTAATAACATACAAAATGATAAATCAAACCGCTCATATACGCGTTTGTGTAATATTCATGTAAAAAAGTGAATTGAACAGGAATGTTACGTCTCATAAAATGAAATAATACGGACCAAAATGGACACCAATAGGCATAATTCCCCAGTCAACACACTTGCGTTTCCAGAAATTCTCCAGCAGCCAGTGGACTACATGGTGACGGTATCTACTTACTGTCTACAAAAGATTCTCTTCGGACATCTATCTCCCTTTGTGTTAACCATGGAGTTGATACAGTGTTTGATTATTTTTTTTTTATTGCTTACTTCTTGGCATGAACACTTGACCAATTTACTACTATGCTCTATTTTTTATAAATTTATTGAAATCATTTTAACTTTGCTGGAATTCAACTCGTCTATGCGCTTTGTAGCTGCACGATGATTGGTTATCTAGCTTTCATATATCAACTTTAAAATACCTAAATTTTGTAAATGGGGTCTGGTAGCTGCAAGACGTATTGTAATCTTACTCCTTTTTATTATTCATATTATTTTATTTTTTTAAATATCATCAATACACTAAATTTATTTGTCAATTTTTAAAATGTGTAAATGGGGGCTAAATTTCGAACTGTTTATGCGCTCTGTAGCTGCAAGACGTCCTGTAATCTATCTCCTATCTGTTATAATTTTTTATTGATCTTAATTGAAAACGAGGAACTAGAATCCCAACCGTCCATGCGCTCTGTAGCTGCAAGACGTACTGGGATATTTATTAATTGTACGGCGCCCTTGAGGTGATTTTCACAAAGATTGCGCTTTATAAATTATCCAACTATATACTATATATATCATCAAATACATCCATTATATCATTAACAAAAATGATGAACAGTATTGGGCTTAGATGGGAACCCTGAGGAACACCACTAGTAGCACAGAAAGATTGGGATAAAGTGTTACAAATTTTTAGCGTTAGTTAAAAATATGTAAAATGAGATGTTAAAAATACTTTTAAAAAGATCACTTAACATATATTACCGGCGCAACGACGTTATTCTAATTTATTAGGACTTGTGATGCGAAAATTGAGTCATGTCAAAAGTGAACGATTATTAACTAAAATCGAATAATATAAGAACTGTTTAATGATTCCATTAGCGATTACACATGAATTGGCTTTCTCTTTCAAATTAAAATTTGATTTGCGATTTCAGATTTATTCCACTCAATTTCACAACCAAATTAAATTACATTCTACTCATTAAAGTTCATGTAAAGTCATCGACTTTATCGATAAGATATTTTAAGGAATATGGGATTAATTTGATTGAAAATACCTGCCCACTCAATGTCTTTCAATTAACACGTCAGCAGTTTCGCTATGAGCATTTTGCTCGCGGTTATTTTAAATTACTGTTTTTCTGCAGCACATTCATTTTGTTCATAAACGCCATTAAAACGTATTTGTTTATAAATTACCTTAAATCAACACTATTACTCAATGTGAAAAAGGAAAAAAGAGGAAAGAGAAAAAAGGAAAGGAGGAGAGATTAAGGAAGAGAAAGGAGATGTTTCTTCAGACGTGATTTAAACAGAGATAATGTAGTAACATCTTTGATGGTGGATGGGAGATGATTCCACAGTCGAACCGCATGGACACTATATGAGTTAGAGAAGAAAGAGAAATTGTGGATGGGTATTAAGAGAGTGCCTTGAGAACGAAAAGGTAAACCATGAACTGATAAGCGTTGAAATTTTTCACGCAGGTATATAGGAGCCTTAGGACTATGAAGTACATTGAATATAAGTGAGAGGGAGTGATTGTTTCTCCGCTGTCTAATTTTGAGCCATTTCAGTTGCCTACGAAAATCAGAAATGTGGTCATATTTCCTAAGCCAAAATGTACCTTATGCATGTATTCTGAAGTCGTTCAAGTTTATTGAGTTTCTCACAGCTTAAATCAGTCATGGAAACATCAGCGTAATCTAGAATGGGTAGTAGTAATGCTTGTACAAGGGTGAATTTAGTATTAATTGGTAAGAATTTTTGCAACCTTCTAAGTGAGTGTAGACTGAAAAATATTTTGCGGCTTAATTCATTAGTATGAGCTCGCCAGCAGAGATGTTCATCCATTTGTACTCCTAGATTTTTTACGGATTTCCTGTATTGAATATTGGTACCATTGACAATAAGAGGATTAAGTGAAGGTATGTCTAGCTTACTAAGAAATCTTTGACTACCCGCAAACATAATTTGTGTTTTAGATGGGTTTATTAGTAAACCATACTCTTTTGTCCATGTTGACAAGCAATTTAGTGTATTAGACATCGATTCTATTGCTTCACTGGTGTTTTTAGGTCTGCAATGAAAATATAATTGTAAATCATCTGCATAGAGATGATATGAACAATTGAGACAATCTGCAATCGGATTAATAAACAGGGAAAATAGTAATGGTGATAAAACTCCACCTTGAGGTACTCCAGCGGCAATATCAACCCATTCCGATTGATGATCTGGTGTTTTGATGCGCTGTTGTCTAGCTCGTAAATACGATCCGAACCATTTTATAACTGATTGTTTCATATTTAGTGTTTAAAGCCTATCTAACAAAAGATCGAAATCCACAGAGTTGAAAGCGCTGCTGAAGTCGAGTAATGTTATCAAGGTTAGCATTTTGTTATTCACTGCGTATCTTATGTCATCTGTAACCTTGCTTAAAGCGGTAGTTGTACTATGGCCCACACGAAAACCTGATTGATTGGGATCAAGAAGATTATTTGACAACAGATAATTATTTAACTGATTATATACAACTCGCTCAATGACTTTGGAAAAAATTGGAAGAATAGATATAGGTCTGTAATCTTTGACAGAAACTGGTAAAGAAATTTTGGGAAGTAGTATAATGAATACTTTCATCCAAGCTTCAGGAAAATCTCCAGTATTTAAAGAAAAGTTAATAATGTGAGTAATAACCGGTAAGATAATAGGAAAAATAAAGTGTATCAATCTCATACTCAGCTGATCACTGCCCATATATTTGGTTTTTATAGAAAGTAAAATACGTTGAATATCAGTTTCTTGAACGGAAGAAAATAAAAACGGCGGATAATTGTAAGAAGGTGCCGTACTTAAACATCGGAGAGTGTTGGATTTAGTGCTGACATCCAGTATTAGTGGAGGTGTAGCAAAGTGAGTTTTAAGATCGTCTAGTTTGACAGTTGAAGATACTGTTATCTTAGGTTTGCCGGCGCCTGGAGATTTAAAAACGACCAAGATTTACTAGTGAGTTTTGATTTAAGTTTGTGAGGATATATTTCCTTCTGGCATTTCTGCACAATTGGTTGCAACGATTTTGCAGGACCTTGAATGCTTCCCATTTTTGAGGTGAAGCATTTGAAATATATCAGCAACGTCAGCATAGTTATTGCCGAGCACATAAAGTCGATTCAGAATAGCATTATACGAGTATATCGTTCGCGAGTTGTTGCAACTAAACGGAGGTACTTGACCAGTCATTCGCCCAGGTACCTTGAAGTTAATAAACGCTTATAGATTTGGGCAGTCCCAAAATAATAATTGATAAACAAAAACTATTATTGATAAACAACCAAACTTATTGTCAATTACATAAATGTTTCTTCCTGATACCACGTGAGCGTGCCGTGGGTAGCGAATAAATGAATAAAAAAATATAACCCGATTGATTCAAATTTGAAATTCGAATTCCGTCTAGTGCGTAGGAATTAAAACCTCAGTGGGTACGAATGCCTCTTGCGCCGTTCTGTAACTGAAGTATTGATGTATTCCGCCCACGCCGAAAAATACGTCAAGTTTTCCCCCTGTCTGTTCCTCGTACCCCCACCCCCTAAGCGCCCCGACATTTACGCCCACCCGCTTTTTACGCCGTTCCCTATTTACGCCTCTTCATTTCGAGGCGCCTTCGGTTTACGCTTTCTGCCTTTCCCGCCTTTCTCATAACGCCTTTCCGATTCAACTAATTAGAGGAATTATTTTTGAAAAATCTCGTTTATTAAATTAATTAAGTACTCGTGTTTTTTTAATTTGTGAAATGTTACATTTTTCGTACATATTTTTTTTGTTGCCTTTTGATGCGTAAAAGTTTAAAAATGTATGTACGAGAGTCAGTCAAAAACTAATGACACCTATTTTCTTTCCCTTTTTATATTTAAATGTAATTACATAGGTTGAAAACCACACTATTAACGATTAATTTGTCACTTTTCAATATAATCTCCGCCCATTTCCACAGTGTTAGTTCATCTAAACAACAAGGGGATGTAGTAAAAAGTTGTCAAACAGTCATCATCACACTGCCTTTACTGAGGAAGAGAATTAGACACAATTCATTTGTAGTTGTTCAGCGATCACCTCAAATGATGTCATCGACTCGCTGAATTTTGCGTGGAGCCACTGCAGTTAACGGCCTGCCGCTTAGCTTTTCATCAGCCAACAGTGTTTTCCCTTCAGCTTAGTAACGGCGACGAACCCATCGTTTAACAGTCATGACATCCACTGTTACATCACCGTACACATTTTTCAGTCATTCTTGAATTCGAATGGGCGTTTTACCTTCTGCATTCAAGAATTCAATCACAGAACGCTGTCTAATGCGAACATCGATGTCGGCCATTTTGCAA
This sequence comes from Micrasema longulum, assembly GCF_059751315.1. Taxonomy (NCBI): domain Eukaryota; kingdom Metazoa; phylum Arthropoda; class Insecta; order Trichoptera; family Brachycentridae; genus Micrasema; species Micrasema longulum. The sequence goes on along the minus strand of NW_028277315.1, from coordinate 1,009,910 downwards.
GTGACTGCAGAGCTGCCACCTGTTGGCACAGAAAATTACAACTGCAGTATATTGTAGAAGAAGGTTTGGGGAATAGTGCGAAATTCAATTTTTTTACTTAACTAACTTTGTTTCAGTAGAAAAAATAGGAGGCATTAGTTTTCGACTGGTCCCGTATATTGTTTACTCACAAGTAAAAATCCTTGGCACAGAAAATTCTGCAGTTCTACTTTCATAGAAGTTCTGTGCTCTGGACTCCACTCCATATCGGTGATCGAACTGGTGAACACAGCCAGTATAATTCTCAAGCGCGCGTTATCCATTCGGTATGACTCGGAAATACGTTTCCCGTACGGGTTGTTCTGGAATCAATGAGGCACTTGTTATAAAATACCACTGTTCAATTTTGTAACGCCACAAAATTGCCCCTGAGTAGCGCCTGCTAACGTCACTCAACTTAAATATTATGGTTTTTTTTGTAGTATCTCGGCTACCCCATAAATGCCTTATTAAAGAATTTGGTTTGTTTTGGTTATTACTGGGGTGGATTAAGGTATCTATCTGACACGTCTGCTATTAACGAATCCACTTCTTGAATTTTTAAATATTCCGATCGGATACAAATATGCATGCTAGCATTGTATATTCGACATTTAATCTGTTCTTTGCCAATTTTTTTCAATTTCGTCATTTGCAATGATTTAATTATTTTTTCAGAAGTCCCATAAGTGATTAACGTGTCCAGATAGTTTTTTTTCACGAAAACGTGCTTTTAATGCCTCTTTACATCAGGTTTAGCAGAGAAACCCTTCATGTCAGCCAAATTGTATGAAAGATTGGCAATAAAAAAATAAGATTTTTATAGAAATCCCCTGTCATTGAATAAGGGCATTATGACTAATGATCGAAATGTTAATTCTATAAAAATAGTTACCTTAATATCAGGTATATTATTGAAATCCCTAATTTAAAAAAAAGTCTCATTAGGAATAAATAAATCCAGGAACTTACATAAAAAAACTCACGAAAATACATTTTCTGTCATGTTCCGTGCGCCTGTTACAGGCAATTTATTAAAAAATATTATAATTTAATAAAAAACAATTCATTCTTCACTATAACTAAATATATCGAAATACTGTAGCCGCCTGTTTCTATACGTACATATATATGCATCAACAATATTGTGAGTTTATCCAAATTTTTGTAGACAAGGACTGGATTCAACTCCCTGGGGAGCTGTTTATATTAATATATTACAACAGAAATGAAGAACATTTAAGAAGAGGTAATATGGAAGTCTAGGCATCTACAGGGCTTATGACCTGTCAATGGCTGGTTTAAGTGGCCACTTTACACACTGTGTAACATTCACCATTCTGCCTATATTTGAACATCCATATTCCTTCAATTCACTTAAACCAGCCATTGACAGGTCATAAGCCCTGTAGATGCCTAGACTTCCATATTACCTTCTCTTAAATGTTCTTCATCTCTGTTGTAATATATTAATATAAACAGCTCCCCAGGGAGTTGAATCCAGTCCTTGTCTACAAAAATTTGGACAAACTCAAAATATTGTTGATAAATTACCTGGTCCATGAAGAAGTATACAAATTGAAAAAATAATATTTTCAGGCGTTGCCTAGTATGTAGGTGAAATAATTCAATTAGATGAATCTCACCCGCATAAATAAAGGTTTCAGCTCTTTAACTTCACAAACATCAACAGATAAAAGAATTGAAGGAATATGGATGTTCAAATAATGGCAGTATGGTGAATGTTACACAGTGTGTAAAGTGGCCACTTAAACCAGCCATTGACAGGTCATAAGCCCTGTAGAGGCCTAGATTTCCATATTACCTTCTCTTATATGTTCTTCATCTCTGTTGTAATATATTAATATATATGCATTATAAAAATGTGTATTTGAAGATCTAACTGTGTGGTTATTTAATATAATAAAATAAAATAAAAACACAATTTTTCCTTCAGTCTCTCTCCTGTTTAGTTTTTAAGATCAAATCCATCTCACTTCACACTTCCCATCTAAAAAAGAACAACATGACAAAAAGACTTTTTTTTTACCAACAATTTTTTGAGTTTGTACATTTTTTTGTAGACAAGGACTGGATTCAACCCTCTAGGGAGCTGTCAATTTCAACGTATTACAACAAAGATGAAGAGCACTTTAGAGAAGGGAATGTAGAAAAAATCGGATTGTGGTCCCGTGTCTAGTGTGTTCGAATCCCAACCCCAACTTGATTCCCATTTTCTAATAGTGAATTATTTACAACTCGTTGAAAATGGCCATCAAAATGAAATATTTGCGTAAATTATAAGAACGCAAATATTTATTTTTTAATTTTAAAAAAATGTAAAAAGTCTAGGCATCCACAGGCCGTATGACCTGTAATTGGCTGGTTTAAGTGGCCACTTAACACACAGTGTAACATTCAGCATTCTGCCTACATTTGAGCATCTATATTCCTTTGATTCTTCCATCCGTTGACGTTTGTGAAGTTAGAGCTGAAACTTTTATTGTTGCTGGTGAGATTCTCACGATTGAAATAATTCACTCACATACTAGGCAACGCCAGAAATCGATTTTAAATTTTTATACTTCTTCTTGGACCAGGCGTATTTATCAACAATGTTTTGAGTTTGACCAAATTTTTGTAGACAAGATGTTGGCAGATGGAAGAATCGACGGAATGTAGATGTTCAAATATAGGCAGAATGGTCAATGTTACAGTGTGTAAAGTGGGCACTTAAACCAGCCAACGACAGGTCATAAGCTTTGTAGATGCCTAGACTTCTACATTTTTTTTTTCCATCTGTTTTGTAATATGTTAAAAAGGACTTGCCTTATTAACTCCACATTTTTCCATGTTATATTCAGTAATCACTGTTAAACAAAATAGGATAAGATTCATAAGTCAATTATGCCTTTATAAAGAAGCTTGTGTAGCTTTCGATCCGGACGGTAGAGGAAAAAAAATATGTGGTTGAAAAAAAAGTTGCTTTATATTTATTTTATTATATAAAAGAGTATTCACGCACGGCGTTCTTAATAAATAGCACCAATGTAGTATGATTTTTTTGTCAGTTCGGAGACAAAAGTCGTGCTGAGAGTACGTCGCGCGTCGTCGCCGTCGGTTTGAATGAGGAAGTGTTCATTGTTTTTTTTATTTGTCAATAGACTGCTATTTTTTTTTTAATAAATTATTTATCGTTTTATCAGCGCTATGATTTTTTTAAGTTTTGTATTTCTGAAATTACTCCGCATGTGACGTCAGAGGTTCTCTTCCCTTATTCTCGGTCAGTTCTGCCGATTGGTCCGTGCACGGTAAGTTAACCGTAAATATGGTACAATATAGATATTTTATCCTTGAAAATAGACGCACTTTATCTGAATTATGCTATTTATTTAAATTATTAAATAATAAAGTAAACTCTTTTAACCTACTCTTCAAAATTAATCTTAATGTCCCCTTTTGCGTGACAAGAAATAAGTATTTATTCCATCTGTCAGTCTGTAGCACTAACTATGCACAACACTCTTTCCTCTATCGTTCTTGCGGCGTAAGTATAGCCTGTGAGCTCGCCAATACATGACAGATGACAGTAAACATAACCATAGAAAAACATTGCAGTTGAGCTCTCAGAAGTAAAGCAACGTGAATGCAGCAATGCTTGAACTACATGTCAATAATATTCTAATAATAAATCATATTATTTGGACATACGGAACTTTAAAGCATACCTTGGTTTCATTACTAATAGTATTTTATCGGTTAGGTAGGTGTATTTTTAAAAAAATGTTGCGTACCTGAAAAAAGCACAAATAATTATGTTTTTGTAAATGATGTCAGTAGCGACACTCAGAGAGTGGCTTTGTGACGTTTAGACATTTTTTATAAGAAATTCATGGGGTAGCCGAAATATTGTAATTAAAACGAGGATGTTTTTGTTGATTGACGTTAGCAGGCGCTATCCAGGGGCGACTTCATGACGTGATGAAATTATTAATTTAAATATTTTTTTTCATTTTACATAGCGTAGCCGAGATAAGAAATTGCGTGGTGTTTCGAAATTTAACCGTGTAGGTAGCCGCCTAGTTACAATATTATTTTTGTATTTGTATAACTCCTGTTTTATAATGTTTATGTATTTATCGCTATAAAATTAAACTAAAGATAGTTTTTACTTTTAATCGCTATTCGTTTTTTAAATTATGTTTGTAACACCCAATAATATTTATTTTTCAAGTATTCAATGTTATTTTTGCATTTTAATTAATATTGTTAATATAAAGCGTATTTTTATTTATTCGAATTTACTAGACTGTTTTTATTACAAAAAATAAAAACGCATATTTCTCTATGTATTTTTCTGTTATAAACAATCTATTAAAATAATACACATCAAATTTCCATTGTCTGTTGATTTGATTTGCAATCTTCTTTTTTTTTCGATGGTTAAAACTCTAGGAAATTCAAAGACAATAAATTTTTTACTGTCATATATTGGCGAGCTCACACGCTATACATAGCCCGTTCTTGCTCCAACAACAATGCTTTTTTTTCATCTATTGATATATTTAACACACCCCCTAAATTTATTTAAAAATAAATTAAGACTCATTCTTTCTGGCTGCGATATGATCCCACTTGCTATTCAATTATGCTCACACTTACACACCTGAACACTTACTCCCACACAAATATACACAAACACACATCTACACTTACTCTCATTCAAATACACATTAACACACCTTTTTGTTGTACCACAATTTAATATGTATGATTTTTAATTAGAAACTTCGCTGGTCTGTCTTTGAACCGAATCTTTTTTGTGTTACTATATCATTGTTGACTGTTTGTTTCTGTAAAATAAATAAATAAATACCTTTCACAGCTCTCGTATCATTGGTTGATTTATATGAACCAGTGACGTCGTTTAAAGTACTTTGATTTTATAAAAATGTTTTTTAATTATTTTTTTTCGTACATTTTCAAAAAACTTTGTTGGACAATTTAATGCTCCAATTTTTACCGCGCTCAAGAAAACATTTTATGTATTCTTTTTCTGTAGGGCTGAAGTTTCTCAGTGTAGTTTTTTAAATTAGGGTTCCATAGACAAAAAAATGGTAACCACTGTTTTAGACCATCGAAATATATTTTGATCATAAATAAACATCACATTATGGTGCCATTATGCACTCGTATGCGGTTTCAATGAACTTTTTGGTAATGGCAGTTGGGCATAGTGTACCACGTTCCAAATTCTATTTAATGTCATACTTAACTCAGAACACAGTTATTTCACTAACTTATGGCACCCTTGACGGGGGATGCGATTTCCTCTGCGCGAAATGGCAGGGGTGGAAATGTGAAATACCACATCTGCTGAAATTACAATCCCCACGCACTCCTCCGACAGCTCACCCAAACCCTGAAATATTTTCATAACAATTCCTAATATTCTAATGTGCCATATTATACTCGGTTACGCTAAATTTACTTAAACCACTAATTGATATTAATTTTCATAAATATCATAATTGCAATGAAAGTTACCTCACGGCGACAGTCGGCAATAAACTAATTACAAGCGATACGTAATTAAACTAAAAATGAATTAATTAATTTTACGGTAAAATGAATTTACTAACTTCAAATTGATAAATATTTTTTTTTTCTATTTTTTTTTGCATTAGATAATGTGGTGTCCGGGGTGTCCTGTGTCGAGGGAAACATTTTACATCATTTGGAGATATGGCTAAAATACATAATAAAATCATAGTTATACCTAGGGAATTCAATATACATTACAACAATCCCAACAAATCAATGTTTTATGATTTTTGCTATTTCGAATATACTGCGTTATCTTTATTTATTTTTTTTTTTTTTTTTTACCTAAGTATTTAAAATCCCAAAGTTATTATTCAACATATTGTAAAAATACAACTGTGTAATATGTATCGATATATTGTTATTATATTATTTCATAATTTTGTAATAGATCACTGTGATGTTATATGTATTTATGTTTATGTTTATAAAAGGCATTTGTGCCGTGTACACACTAATAAATTATGTGTTCCTACAGCAAGGGCAGGCATTTAAGATGCAAACGGTGTTGTCTCTCTTGACTCGCGATGTCACACTTGCCATTTCGGTCTAGATTATGCTACATACATACCGTTTGTTAATTATACACTTTGTTAATTTAAGTAGATTTTAAGAATGTTTAAATTAAATAATACTCATAAATGCCAATCTATTAGGGCTTACTCAAGCCTGTTGATTGAAATGATTGATTGATTGATTGCTTAAAAAAAATAAAAAAAATTATTTATTTACATATCCATATCTATTTCCATATCCATTTATATATCTATAACATGAACTTAAATAAGTCACTAAGATTATCGGTACGTCGGAATGAAACAATCACAAAGCTAAATTAGTCGATTTAATCTTTAAAAAAATAAAGTAAACATGCCATTTGTATCGGAATATAATCGACTCAACCGGCTTTCGGTCACTATATGTTTGTCTGCGTTGCGTCCTTCACACAGCAATATAAACACAACACTAATAGCGTCGCTTCTGTACTGACTCGGAACCTAAATTTTCTGAGCAACAAAGAAACCGATGTAACGGTTTTGTCTCATTCCCACCCGAATGTTGCATTTTTTAAATGCAGAAAGATGGATAATGTTCATTGAAGTCGTTTTATGATCTTAACTATTTTGAGATTTTTTTGAGTTAAGTCGCTTTCGTTCTAAAGGTGCGATATTTCCAGCATCTCTTACGTTAGGACCTTACTGTCAGTGTCAGCGCCTTATATCTATATTCTAATACAGTCCTAATAATGGTCTTTCAAAGGGTAATCTTCGTTTTGGTTCATGATAAGGAATCATGTTACGTAGTTATTTTTTTATTTATTTATTTTGTTCATTAACGCCCAAAAGGCATTTACAAAAAATATAAATGAAATACATGCTAATATACTAAATAATAAACACAGAATATACAGAAAAAATATGTGAAATTAGTTAGAAAGGATATAATAAAAAGTTTTACAAAATAAAACAAAAAAAAACAATAAAAACAAAGGTATGCAAGAAAAAAGAGTAAGCATATAAACAAAAAATGCAAAGCTTATGAAATAAATTCTGTAAAGCAAACACAGTAAATAAAGTCTTACGGTAAGCAAGAAAGATAAATTTAAGTTAAATAAACGAACGAGCAAGCATATATTATCGCGAAAAAGGAAGAAATAAAAATATGCATATATGAAATGCGTATTTGCCAATACTACAATGCAATTTGATATAATAGTAAAAAATAAAAAACAAGTAAAAGGTAATAAAAATAAACAAGTAAGTATTTTTTATATTTATGGAATTGAATTGTCAATAATAGTTTGACGAGCAGCTACAAATAAACTTGATATTGTGGACTTATAAGACAGTTAAGAATTGGACAGAATGTCTGCAACCGTTCCATAAGTGTTACCTAACCTATGCAGTCTCGGTATCAATGAATTGTTTTGTTGGTTGGATGAAATACTGGAGCAATGAAACAATAAAGTACTCCTAGTGTTGACAGCAGGTACTCTAAAATTAATCAATTCAAGTATTTTTGGTACATCAAAAAGAGAGTTTACAATTTTATGCAGTACAATGAGATCATGCTGAAAACAGTCAGTCCACAATTAAAAAAAAATATAAATATTCATTTATTTATTTATTTATTATAAATACGGCCTAAGCCAATTACAACAGTTACATGAAGAAACATAAATGCAAGAAACACAAAACTATTTAGCAAAGACAAACAATGGCAAAACAATAATTGTATACAATATATTCAAAAAAACCTAAAACTTTGAGCTAAACCATGCCAATCCAAATTCATCCCACACTGTTTAGTCGCGAAGAGATCTACGAAAAGCCGGAAGATCTATCCCAAAAAATTCCAAGTTGTGTGATGAATTGACTAATCTACAAATTCTGGACATTAAGGCATAAAAACCAAAGTTGCTCTTAGAAGATTTTATAAATAGCAGATTTTGACTTCTGGTGACACGGTTGGGAACATGAAAAGAAATTGATTGCAACAGAGATGGGACATCACTTAAAGCATTAAGTATTTTGAAAATGCATATAAGGTCCATCTCAGTTCTACGTCTCTCCAATGAAGACAGATTAAGAGATTGCTCTATTTCAAAATATGAATAATTACCCCTTTGTAATCCGAGCAACCATGCCTCTTTTCTTAGAAAACGGTGTTATCGGGTGCAGTAAGGTCAATTCTATGTAATGCTGAAAATTCATGCCGCTTTTGTACAAAAAACTGTACTAATCACCTTTTGAAAACAGTGTAGATCGCAAAAATGACATTTCTCAATTCGCTAAAAGCACCCACCCACAACTTTTGAATAATATTTCAGTAATAAAAGCTGATGGAAAGATTAATGCCTCCAGGAATCTAGTTCTCTTTTATTTTATTTTTATTTTTTATTAATATAAACGACAAATCTGCCTTTTACAAACATTTATAATACTAACACATTTGGCTTAATATTTTTTTTTTTTTTTTTAAAACATAAATTTCCTAATACCCAAGATTTATAAAAAAAAAAACCTAAAAAATATACAGCATATTCAGTAGAAAGTTTAAATAATAAAACATTATACAGTAATACAACAAGAAAATCATAAGTACTGTTTCTTACAGCTGGGCAAAGCGAACAAAAAACTGTATATATTATGAAATGCATGAATAAATAAATATAATTACCATTTACCATCTTTGAAAGAGTTCAAAAGGTTTTTTCCATAGGAACAATACCCTACTTTAGAAAATAATGTTTATTTTTGATTATTTAAAAAAAAAATTTATTAAATATTTTTATATAACCACTAACCGACTTTTCTATGTCTTCCGGTTTCGAGACATACTAGTCTCTTCGTCAGGACATTAATTAAACCAACATGCAAAACTCACTATACACCTTCACCACAGTTGTTGCACAAAATAAAAACCAACATGCCATGCATTTTAATAGGCAACCCTTACACGCACTGATTGGGTTCTGAAAATATTTTGTGTTGTGGGAAAAATAGTTGAAAAAAGAAGGAGAGGCGTGAGTTTTTTTTATTCTATTTATTTCAATAGTTTAATTATACATTTTTACAATTTAAAAAAAAATCACTTGTTATATTTTTACTAAAACTAAAATCCCACCAAGCCACTTTCTGTAGCTTATTGGTGAAGATTATATTTATACTAACTTAATAATATTATTTACATTTATAAAAACAATGAATAACAGATAAAAATTAACAGCCGGAAAGATCAGAATAAACATGTTTTTACAAATGAAAAATTATAAATTTATTTTTAAATACAAGAAAATATATGAAAAATTAATATATTTACACCTAAGCTACTATTCATATATAAACTTTTGATCGAGTAGCTACTCTCTTATTTTGCTCTTGTTACAATGAGAGTTAAATTTAAGTTCTTTCGGTAATAAATGAAAAATTCTAGGTACTAAATATTTGAGAGTTCTATTTCCATACTCAACGCATGGCCAAAATATGAAATCTTACGGAGCTTAACAGTGGTGAATAGTTCTCTATTAGTATTGGCTCTATGTAATACTTCATTGTTGGTTATCATATCGGTCCAAGATATTCTTAACATTCTACGGTGGATCCACATTTCAAATGCTTCAGGGCGGTTTATAATATTAACTTTTAGAGTCCACGCCTCTACAGCGTACAGTAAGACAGACCATATATAACATTGGACCATTCGTTGTCTCAGCTTAAGATTTACATTATCGTCACAAAGAAGAATTTTCATTTTGTTAAATCCTTTTCGGGTGGCTTCTATTTTGTATTTTATCTCAATGTCGGGGTCTAGATTTTCAATGATGATACTGCCTAAGACCTGAACTGTTTCACTCTCCCAATATTAATATCTTTAAGTTGGAAATTTACATTTAGATGACTCTCTCGGCTAAAAACGATAAATTTAGACGAAGATTAATATATGTACAAGGTTTATATTTCAAAAAGATTATTTTAGCTAAACTGTTGAAATCAGGAAGGATATTCTAATGTGGGCCAATCAGGTACTTCTCAGCATTTGCTCATGTGGAGAGAAAACCACTTAAAACTCTTCAGGAGAAGCCGGCCTGTTGGCAGTAGTCAACAGGCCGGCATTTTCTTCCCTACTTTGGTTCATTTCACCAATTTCCTGCACTATATTGACCATGTATGATACTACCTCTCGTGTGAGTTCTTCATTACCTATCACCGATGGGATGTCGCAAAGACCTTCACCCAGGCTTCTGCATCGCGCCTCCAGCTGTTGTCTTTGAAAGCTGAAAAAGGGGCAATGCATCAACAGATGAGGGACATCTTGAGGAGTTTCATCGTCGCATGGGCAGCTGTCGATCTCGGAGAGCTTGAAGCGATGCAGGTAGCTCATGAACCCACCGTGACCCGTGAGAATCTAGGTGAGCTCGTAGCCAGCTTTCTGCATTCTCCTGAAATCATAGGCATGGAAAATTGTAGGGAAAAACATTTTAGTAACACTTCCGATAGGTTCACTCAATAACGATCGTTCAAGAGTTATAGGGTCCTGCTTCTTATTTTCCTTTTGGCAAAGCTGAGCGGGAAATCAGCAAAATCGGGGGCTGTCTTCTTGAGCGCAGCTTCTCGAGCCTTAAAACAGGTTGTACCTAGTTTATTTATTTTAGTTATACGTTTACATTGTTTGTATTCTTTTTTTATAAAGAATAATGTTCCCTCACCGGGGTGTCCTGTGCCGAGGAAAATTTTTTACAAAATGTGAAACATGCCTAAGATTAGCTATTTAATAAAGTTAAAATATGATAACAATAAAAAAAAACGTAATTAATCCAATTAACCCAATTATCATTAAAATAATAAACAATGAAAAACATAACTAATTTATATAAACCAATTGAACAAATTTCATAAACAGTACACACATTTTACCTATTTGGCTTGGTCCACTCATCGATCCGTGCGCAACCCACCTCCACTATCCATTTCTTAATAGCAATTTTATATTGTAAGAAATTTCTTATTGTCTTTCTGGATAATGGAAGTAGATTGTACACTTTAACCGAGTAGTAGGCCAATCCTCTTTGACCGAAGGTTGAATTTTTTTTTATTTGTTTGCAGCATCAGGGTGGAGTATCTAGTAACTCTTGTATTTGTAACGGAAGGTAGAGAATAATGTTAACGTGCGCATAGTAACAAAGTTTTTACATAAAGTTGTTTTATAGATTTTACATTAAGATTTTCAAATATACCAAGGGAGCTAGTTCTCATCAAGACTCTTAAGGTATTTTTAATTAAAGCTTTATGTGCAATTATTATTTGCTTCATCAGTGTGTCATTTGCACATCCCCCCCATCCAATTATCCCACCTTCCCATATTCCAAAACTGATTGAGTTATTGCGTAATATATTTTTACGAGTTCTTTTCGGCTAATTATATTTTTTATAGTTTTAAAAACGTTAATTTGCTTTTTCAATTTATTTTTAATATGATCAATTTGATTAATCCATCTTAAATTCCCAAATATTTAATTGAATCTACTCTGTCCAACGATTTATAAATACATTCAATATTCGGAACTTGGTTATTATAATTACAGTAGTGAATAGTTAATGAAGTATTTGGATGACAAATAGTTTTATTATTAATTTTAAATGTTATATATTTTGTTTTTTAGTGATTTAGTGTTAGATAATTTGAGTCTAACCATTTTTTTACTAAATTTAAGTCATTTTCAACCTTTTCAAATACAATATCCCATGAGACAGATAGACTATTTACTTATTTATTTATATATACACTCAATGGGCATTTTTATGGAGATATATATACATGGAAAATTATTACAAAAGAAAGTAGAAGGACACAATGCTATATAGTAGACTTGGTGGGAGTGGAAGCGGGGGAGAAATGTCTGTCGATATAAATTTTCAATTAATAACATTTGTGGTTTAAATAATTTTGGCATAACTTCGTTCAATTAATCCACCCCCACGTTTTCTCGTAGTGGGCGTCTCAATAGTGATAATGTGAAACTTTCCTCGTATAATAATTTATAGAGCATTTAATTCTAAATGTTACATTATTATATTCGAAGGATGTATTAAACCACTTAGCGAAATTTGTATAAAATACGGTTACCAAACGTCCCATAGATAATATAATACGAGTATAAGCGACTGTCACCGTATTAGACTACTTAACAGAGGCGAATTGTCCATATAAGCGATTATGCCTAGCTTACCAATATATTTTATTATTTCAAAATACAAAAATGTACAAAACATAATTGTATTCTCATGAATTAGCAAACTCATTCTGGGATAGGTACAATTAAAGTTTATCAGATAATAATATATTCAGTTAAACATAATTAAAACCAAAATGGACAAATCTCCGAAACCTTTTTCAAGACACATTAATATATATTGTTTAATATTAACTTACATAGGTCGAGGGTTATCGAGAAATAATTTAATGATTTTTTTTTTTGTGTAATTTGATTTCCATTCGTAGACTGGTAAGATATTGATTTAAGGTGAATTGGCAGGAGGTTATATTGATTAGAGGCAATGTAGACAGTTTTGAGAGTTATGAGATCGTGTTTTCTGGTATCATATTTGACTATTGATATACTAACTTTATTTATGGGAAAATAAATAAAACAATTGTTTTTCATTATTAATTACCACTTCTGTTAATATATCTGCGGGCCAACTGTTTGTGACACCTGATTTTTATAATCCGAATCATTTCTATTAAACTTATATGTTATTCTTATTTATATATTATGTAGGTGCATATAATATGCATTTGTGTGTTCGTTTTGAATCAACGTTCGCGTATTGTCAAACCTTATTTTATTGTTGTCATTATTTCGTATTTACTGCATTTTGTGGTTACCTACTGTATTGTATAGGACTCGTCGCACATTATTCATTCTATGTGTATCAGTTAAATTTAAAAAATAAAGCTTTTTTTTCAGAATACGGTTTTGAAATTTAACATACTTAAAAAAAAAAAAAAACAATTTATATCATTTCGTCATTTGAATTTTAACAAAAAGGTTTCTAACTTTTTACTAAGCTCTTTATTGTACCATTTTTAATACAATTTACAAGTTTTAAGCAAATATATTATTTTCATACTTACGCACCCATACACACGCACCCTCTCACTCATTCATTCCCACACGCACATGTATCCTCTCTCTCATTCATTCACTCATACACACATTCACATACACATGAATACAAACGTCACACAAATACAATTACTAAACTTCTTTTCTTATATATTATGTGTCATTATATTTACAGTGGATTTTTTCAATTGGCTATAGTATTGTTAAGATTTTTCTAATTATTTTGTTTATGTAATAGCTGTAAAAATCACAAATAAAATAAAATAAAATAAATAAAATATTCTCTTAATAAAAAAAAAATATCGATAAAATGCGCCCAGCACCAGCCCTTTCCCAGTGAATGAAGAATTCAGCCAAATATTCCAGCTTATTTCTCCATACAGAAAAATACATATATATTATATTATGTAACTATGTACGATAGATGCGCAAATGTTGAGATCCGTACATTATGTAAGGCTGAGACAAGCTTTATCGACAAAATCGAGAAAGGAGCTCTGCGCTGGTTTGGACATGCAGAACGAATGGACAGCGAAAGAACGGCTAAGAGTATTTACAATGCGAATGTTGATGGATGCAGAAATAGAGAAGACCGAGAAAGACATGGCATGACCAAATCCAACAAATACTTGAAGATAAACATGTCAAAAGGAATAATCGGCGCGCGTGCATGAGAAGATGTATGAATGTAGAGGGAGCGAGATCTGTATGCAAAGATATAGTGTTGTGGCGTTCTATCCTCTCTGCCTACCCTTACGGGGAAACGGCGTGATGGTTTGTTTGTTTGTTTGTTTTACATCTTAAACGCAGTTGCTGTATTTTTGTACAAAAACAAGCTTGCTGTTTACAAATATTATTTGAAGATTCTCTTTTCGGAAAATGGTATTTCGAACATTATTTCCTAAGGACTACTTTCGTTTGATATGATACAGTTGACATATTTTACTAGTACTTTCGTGCAGTTATCTGATAGAACATATGGCGCTCGAGTTAATCGCGCTATTCTTGAATTGTTTAAACTTTCTACTGGATATGTTGTGTAATTTTTAGCTATTTTTTTTTTAAATCTTGTATAATTTTTAGGTTTAATTTTTTTATAAATCTTGGGTAAAAGGAAATTTATGTTTTAAAAAAAAAAATATTAAGCCAAATATGTTAGTATTGTTATTTTTTGTAAAAGTCTGATTTGCCGTTTATGTTAATAAAATAAAATAAATAAATAAAATAAATACGTAGGGACCGTTGAAACATACACATGTATTTTCAGCTTTATAATACAGGCTAGAATCTAGATTTACATCCAATTTCATGTGGTTACAACGTACCGTTTTTTAGGAATTCCTGTGACGGACAAACAAACAAAAACACAAATTTGTCCATTTTTATATTTACCAGTCTGTTTTTTGGTTGGCTAGAAGGTATTGCATTGAACAATTGAGCCGGATAAAGTTTTGATTGAAGTCTTAAATAAATTAATGGATTCAACAATATTTTTAGTATGTTTAAATTGTTGTAAACAAGGCTGGATTTCACTCCCTTTTATTAAAATATAAAACAGGCTATAAATAAATATCTAGACTTCCGTATTCCCTTCTCGGAATTGTTTTAACTCTCAGTTGTAATACATTTAATGTGTTTTCAGTTTTTTAAGGTTATATTATTTATTCAGTATTGGAGTCACCAGTCATACTTGTTTGTCTGACATTTCTAAAAATAGTATTTCGTACAAAAGAAAAACACATACTTTTGTTCTCTTTGTAAACATTGGCCTTTCTTTCAACTCCTTAATATATTCTACACGTGTCCCCGAGGTAGTTCTAGGCTCGTAGGCTTCGCAACACAGCGTCCGTGAGAGAGTGCTCAGAATTTAAATCACTTTCCCTTGGAGCTGAAGGGTTTTCCGAGAGAACAAATGGCGCCCAACGAGGGGCGCATTTTAATTACATTAATTTAATTTAAATATTGTTACAGAAGAGAATTATGTCACTCCAACTCGAATAGTCGCTAGCTCTTATTGTTTTTTAATATATTTTCGACCTTGTCACGCCCGCGTCTGCGACGAAGATGTATTTTGGTAAAATAAAAACTTTTTGAAGAAATCTATTAACTCTATTATACAGGATGTTCTTTAAACCCTGTCACATCCGAAACCACGATAATCAGTATGAGCAAGAAGACATATTGGCACATTAAAATAAATTTTTAGAACGAATAAAATATTTAAAAAAACAAATGGTTGCTTACTTCTACAGTGTCGAAACGAGGAGGGGGGAGGGGGGGAGTCTGATATACCGCCAATCACGCGGCGGCGCCCCCTCGCTTCTCCCCTGCAGAAGTACGCAACCATTTGTTTTTTTTTGTATTTTCTTTTTTAAAAAAATATTCGTTCTAAATATTTTTTTTAATATGCTAATATGTCTTCTTGCCCATACGGATCATCGTGGTTTCGGATATGACAGGGTTTAAAGAACACCCTGTATATTTATTGTGTATATGAATATATTGTATACCATTGTTTTGTAGCGCGTGTTTGTCTTTGCTACATAATTTTATGTGCTTTTTGTTCATTTTCTTGTTTATATGTTTCTTCATGTAACTGTTGTAGTTGGTTTTGCCCTCAAAGTAATAATGCGCCAAGCTATAGAGGAGCCCAAACGTGGGAAAACCATTATATGACTATTGGGTATTAAGTTAGATACAGCTCGCAGCAAAACAATGGGCCGTGCTCAGGTCGAGAATTGCCAAATGGATATTAAGTTGCATTGTAATTACTTTTAGATATGTACCTGTGTATTTATTATTGCGGGGTTATTCCAATTTATTTTTTATAATTTGCCTGTATTTATTTTATAAATGAAAATACATGTGTGTGTTTATTTTTTACTTATTTATTCATTTTATTCACAATATAGTTATGTTACATTTATTGAGACATAAATCCCAACTTCATGGAACCAAAGTCCTGTGTTGAGTTTGTTTGTTTGTCCGTCGCATCTCCGAAATGGCGAGTCGTAGCGGCCTGAAATTTGGGCACGTCATTTTAGATGCGATTTCAAGGTATTGCTATTTTCGAGTAAAATTTTAATCGACCTCTACTCGATAAAAAACTCAAACTTTATATGGATGCCTAGTGTCCCGGTATATTTCCCGTAAGCAACTGTCATTATCAACAGTAAACATACTTCAATTCACAAATTTATCTTCCAAATATGTTGATATAAGAAAAGTTTTTAAGCATCATAACAACAGCGTGTCGGAACAATAAGCGCCAAATCAATTACCTGTGAAAACTGACTACTTTAACACCTTTGACGCTTCTACTGCTGCAACCAAAAATACTGCAATTCACCATAGTGGATTTTTATTTATTATAAAGTAAATATCCACGTTATTTAACAAAGCCAAGCACAGCTAAAAAAGCATCCGATCGAACCGTTATATTTATGTTGTCAAATAAAACAAAATAGCCACCAATTGGTTGCTAACCAACAAACCAAAATCGCTCGCGTTCTATGAAACATAGTGATAGGGTTTCTCTCTAGTTTATGCATTATTACTTTGAGGTTTTGGCCGTATATGTAACAAATAACTCTTTGTTTTGACAAATACTCCATAGAAGTCACTTTTTACTCTTGTCTGTGGTGATTTAATACGGTACTGTAGCATTGAGACCATATGTCTGGGGAGGTCGTGTAATTTTCTTGAAATAAATCAGCAGGCTTATTCTGTCACAGATTCGTTTTCATATACTCGTTCGTCATATATTCATCTCACTCTAACGCGATCAAAATCGTATTTCACTTTCGTTCCCTCTTGTACGATTCAAATGAGTTTACGAAACGAATGAGTTACAGAATCAGACCAGTGTTCACATCTTCGACAGTTTTTACACCATTCTAAGGTGAGTAAAGTGGTTTCAAATAATGAATCTGATTATGTAATAATGACTATGGAAGATGTTCGTACCCTTTTTATGGGGTTACTTTGCGTTTTCACGTGGTATATATAAAGAAACTGGAAGAAAAACAAAAGTGATGCAGTCAGTTCCCTATTAGGACTTACTTCCCACCATTTAAATAAAATAATAGTTTGTCTGAAAAATTACGATTTTACCATGGCATTTATTATTAAAAACCCTACTCACCCTATGAAAAAAAAAACTAGTTTAAATAAAAATTTCTATTAAGTTTTGCAAGTTAACCCCAGTTTACGGCAGTATAAATATAAGACTGAAACGAATTTTCCGATCAACGTTAAAAAATGGAAAATAATTAAGAGTTTTTTTTTTTTTTTTTCACATAAGCATTCTTCTAAACAATTTTTTTTAATTCCCGCCAAACTGCAATAGCAGTTTTTTTGCAGGGATTTCTCTCTTTAAACATTTTGGTAACACAATATAATAATGTTTACATAAAATATTTTTTTTTTAAATCTTAAAAATATCAATAAAATAAAAGTTTTGAAAAATTAAATACAAGTAAATCAAGTCTTTTGATAACGAAATATATAAAAAATAATAAACAAACACTTTTTTGACACTGTTTTAAATTGTTTGGTTTCTCCATTTTTTTATGTTTTTTTTTTACACACTAAACTTAGAATTTAAGATAAAGATTTTTAAAACCAATTTTACTTTGTTTTTATTCATATCACCTATTCTTCATTTCGTCCGGGAGTCTCTTTACTATGCGAGGGAGTATATACGCCCTGGTCCTCTCTCCATACGCATTTATGGCTCTTCTTTCTATGAAATTTCCTCTCGCTTTTTGGCGCGTTTCCTGCTTATGTGATATTGGCGTTTTATAGAAATCCATGAAGTCCTCTGTTACCAGGCAATAGTCTATCATATTATGTACAGTCAAAACTTTACACATCGGGAAAAGATTTTCGTTGTCATTTTGACAAGTTATCATGTTGGTTTTACTTGCTAACATTTTAAGGAATCTAATTTGTAATTTTTTATCCTCTTTGTATACGTTGTAAATGTTAGCCCGTAAGGCTGGTGTTAGAATCGAAATATTTTTCTTTTCAAAGTCTCAAAAGGAGTATGAAAAACAAATGTCGCCCAACGTGGGAGGGTTTTGTTAAGCATATTAATTTATTAGAGAAAATTATTGTGTCGTTGTAATAAAAATGAATTCTACATTTTGTAACTTTATAAATATTTATGTCCTTACCCCGTCCGCGTCTCAGAAGAAAACTTATTTTCTTTAGTTGATTTAATTAAATTGGATAGCAGTTTTAAAACTGAATATTAAAAAGTACAATGGCTTTGCGGTTCAAAAAGAAAAGAAAATATGTACATTTTTTTATTTTATTTTTACATGATAATATTTTATTATCATCGTTCATCATTCTCATTTCTGCACCGAGTGGTGCATAGGGCACTGCATTCGTAAACAAAATGCTACGTATTTCATTCATCAGTTACATGAATTTAAGGTGATAAGTCTTGCGCTTTAGGTGCCAGTTCAGAAACAATGAAATGTTGCTGTCTAAAAAACGTTCAAAACCAATATTTTACGTCTTTCCTGCAAGGAATTGAACCCAGGACCTTAACAATAGTAGGTGAATGTGCTAACACCACACAATGAAAACGGATGTTCCATTTCTTTATTCAGGATACTTATTCCCTATTCTTTACCAGGGAGCAGTCGTCGAGTCAAAATCACTTATCCAGGGTTCCAGTTTCATTGCACAAACATAACTGTATTTTTATTCTGCCTGCTGTGCTATTCTGAACCGCTGTCGCGGCCGTAGAAAATACCTTTATCTCGCGTATTTTGTACGTTCATACGCGGAATAGAGTATTTTCCTACGGCCGCGAGAGCGTTTGAAATGTCACCCCTTGACACAGTCAATGTTGATATATTAATGCAACCAATTTCAAGACTCCCCTTTGTCATACTCGGCATACCACATTATTGAACAATAGTAAATGGAACACCAGTGCAGCCTTTAATTCTCCATTAGAAAGAGCAATCGGCGTTTTTATTTTTAATATGAGAAGATGTACGAATTGGACGAATAACATTTATCAACACCGTTTTCCTAGGAAACAAATTTTATTTTATTTAGAAAACATACAGTCATACAAAATAAGTACTAAGAACAACAATTTTTTAACATAAAAATACCAATTAAGTTTTCTTAAATTAAAAAGATGTAAACATTAAATGTGACAAAAAATAAAAAATAAATAAGAATTTTAAGTGAGAAAAGGATAATTGTTGACATTTGCGTTTTCCATGGAGGTAATAAATTAAAATAAATAAAAATACCGAATGTACACTCCGAGCCATCCACGCACACACATGAACGCACATATAAAACATACACAAACATATACATTACATGTGGCACATATACATAGCATAAACCACTCAAGATGTACATTCAGCAACTATCCCACATAATCGACCCCATGAAGAAATTTTCTGTACAAATGCAACGTGCAGTTAAAAATGTCTACATCAATACTGAGTCCGTTATAATTTCTACAGGTACGTCTAATGAATGAATTCGAGGTATAATTGTTTTTACAAGTTGGTACATAAAAAAGGGAATTTAATCTAGTATAGCGAAGAGAACAACGGAAACCAAATCTCTATAGTACTTAAAATGTAACATGATTAGAATGACAGTTGTCAGAAAAAGTGACGACATAACTTTGTAGTAACGTCAAAGGAGTTATTTATATTGACTCACGAAAAATCATTTGTATCTGGCGTGTTAATTATTTTTGTTATTACAATGCATGAAACATAAATCAACATTAATATATAAATCAGCTTTTAAACTAAAAAAAGTAAAATAAACCTAATTATTAACGACGTTCTTACATCATTTTGCAAAAACGTTAGAGATGGGACAAATTGATAAATGTAAATTGATCGAATAAAAAAAATATTCGTTTGATGTTGTTTATGAAAAAAGTGTAAATGTATCGATTTTTGGTGAACAATTATGTCAAACACTCTATAGTGGATTTTTTTCGTTTTTTATATCAATTTTTGGAAACAGAGTTTCATGATTGCATGAAATAACTGATAAAATCGATTTGATCAGTGCTCAGTAATTTCCCATCACTAATGAAATTAGTGTGACAGCTGTCTTCTAATCAAGCTATATTTTAAGGACTATAGTCACCGTTACGACAGCTGTCCCCCGCATCACCGTTCACTACGGCCGTTAAGATACGGCCACCGCTGTCCTCGGAAACCCTAGCTTGAGCCAGTACCGTTTTCTTTAGTCAGTGATGTTTCTCAACTCAGATAGCCGTCTTGATCACTCAACGACCAGACCACGTGACTCTAATTTTTAGTGAAGTTTCAGTGGGGATTTGCGAAATTACAAAACTTTAAAAATCGTAGCAACGATAATACGAGAAAAAAAATTGGCTTAGTTTGAAAGTCTATTAAGAGGATTTATTTTATTTTATTTTATTAGGTAATTAAACAAAGATACACACCAGAAAACATACGATTTGAAAGCATTCGTCGATACAATTTTGCATGCATATATATCTTCAATTATAGAATTACACAAAATAAATTTATTTATTAAGATGTAATACATATTTTTGAACATTTTTTTATACAGGATACAATGCCATAAAAAATAAGTTGTACGTGTGTACTTATTAAATAAGATTTATTCCTAAGAGATTATTCGCAAAAGCTGAGAGAGTATCATGAAAAATTACAATTTTTTTGTTTCGGCAGAATATATTATATTCCTGACACATGCGGGCCATAGGTGTGTGGTATGTAGCATTATTTGAAAACAAAGGCAGTTTAAATATTTCCCGATGTCTGAGTGTTCTCAATCCCGCATTTATTTGTATTTTATTAAGGAGATTAGTATCTACTTTATAGTTTAATATTTTATATCGAAAACAACGCGGCGTTTTATCAGAGTATCGAAATGAAAAAGAGTGAGAAGTTGCTCGTAGTTTGAATTTGAACATGGGTTAGAAATTTGGAACTTATACAAAAGGTACTTTAAGAACTTTTTTGAACAGATTCTATTGAATTTATATGATTTTGAAATTGCGGACTCCATGCGCATGAGGTATTTGCGGTGGTTGAGAATTTTAATGAATAGGTATTTAAACATTGTTTTTCTGTCACTCTCTCGCTAATTTCTCCCCTACTGAGCAAAAAACACAATTGCACGTCGGACTGATTATGCATATCTAAAATCAGCATAATCAACGTTTCGTAGTCCCTATTTTTCACACCCCAAAACTAAACAAATTTCAATGTTTTTTTTTAAGAAATAGTATTATATTGAAATTTCCTGTGACGGTAACTTTTGCGTTTTTCAAAAATAGTTATCATATTTGTAAACCGTACGTTCAAAGACGAAAGATAAAACTGGGCGCTTTTTATGGTTTTCGGATGGTCCTTGTTCCCATAGTAAACAATTTATTTAAAAAATGATAAATTTCTATAGTGCGTTAAAAAACCACTGCTCTAATGAATCCAGGGAGAAAATACGGGAATACGTTGCATGAAAAAAAGTCAGGCCGTGTTTACTAACAATTTTTTTGTATTAAAAAAACCACTGAACTTCTTCAATCCTCTGCTTGTTTGAACGAAATTAGTTGTCATATTCTTTTTTATATTTAAAACAAAGCTGAATTAACACATTGTTTTGTAAGACAAAAAAATCGACCGCCAAGAAATATGTATAAAATTTTACCAATTCGAAATATTGTTTTTATGAATAATCTCTCCTTTCTCCATTTTCACTCAAAATATTAATACAAAAACGTTTCTTTGATTTAAAAATAGCTACAGTATTTTTGTCAAACCGACTGTTCAAATATATTTTGAAAAGCCAATTCTACATCAAAGTAATTATGTTTTTTCGATACCGAAATTCTTAATATCAAATTCTATTATACTCCACATCACTTAGAACTCTCAAGTTCTTTGAGATTTTTTAGATACCCGTATATTGGTAAAATATTTTGGCAACAGAAAAGATAGATTACATAATTAAAAATAAAGTAAATACAAAAAAGAAACCTACCAACTAGGGGTGCTTTTGATAATCTTTTCTGTCCCCTAGAGAGTGTTTATTTGCTTCATATTTTTATTTATTCAGGAAAAAATATTAGTATGTAATATTACAGATTTGATATAAATTTAATATTTATATTTACACTAACGTTTTCCATTACGTAAAAGAAAAGACAATGCTTTTGTATATAATGAGGAGTGACGTCTTACAAAAATGTGTTTATTTTATTTTTCAATAATTAGTAAATATTTTCGGTATAACATATAAATTAAAAATATATATTTATATGTGGTGTTTTCAATCAACGCTACACAAAAAGAATTATGAATATAACTTTTGACTTCTCAAATATGTTGTATTTCTGACTAAACTTTTTGATTCCTCTGTTTATTTGATTAAAGAAAAACATTTCTCTGTAAGTATAATGATGTTTTGCTGTAGTTGTTTTTAATTTTGTAATTAAGATGTTACCAGTTGTTCTATTAATGTTGTCTTTATGGTTTTTTTTTTAAGAAATACTTGCGTTCTTATGATTTTTTCAAATATTACATTTTGATGAATATTTTCAATGAGTTGTCAATAACTTACTACTAGAACATGGGAATCAAATTAGGGTGGAATGGGATTCGAACCACGGACCTTTGAGCCGTGAGTCCGAGATACTAGCCACGGGACCACAACCCGATTTGAAGTAAACAATTCTTCAATTCAATTAATTTATTTTAAATAATACATACATTACAAACTAAAATTTAATACGTACATCTTATTTAATCTTATTTATTTATTCATATTTTTCTCTTACAAGCTATAATTAATCATAAAAATAATTTGTCCTCACTGGGGTTACCCGTGCCGAGGACACTTAACAATATACTTTTTTGAAATGATTTTACATTAGAGAATAAACAAAAAAGACTAACTTAATAAACAGAGATAATTAACAAAATATTCACCGTTTTAAAAACAAGGTATATATGTACATTTATATTGTTTATATTACAAAACGCACAATGAAAATAACAAAAACCTAACATAAGCTATACACTTGTGGAGCGGTCGATTCAATATTGGTTTGGGCGAATGAGACAATCCATTTAACTTCCACCCAGCTCCACTATCCATCCATTTTTTTATAGCCTTTTTAAACATTTTCTCGTTGCCAATTGTTTTAATAAATAGTGGAAGTGGGTTATAGATTTTAATTGAATATTATAAAAAATCCCTTTGTCCGATAAAAAGACAAAAAAATATAAAGCGACTCTTATCAAAATAGTAGGAGAATCCTGCTCCGGAAAACCCCTTCGGATACATGGAACAGATCAACATCCAGAGCGATGTTGTTCAGCATAGCGGTAGCTTTTCGATCGAGAATTATCGACCATACCGCGCAACAATCGATTGAAATCGATAAAGGGTTCGATTCGAAATATTTATTTAAAAAAAACTGTTTCTAGTCTTTAATATTTCATAGTCCCTGGACTGGTACCTGAAGCGTAAGACTGATCATCTTGCCTTCATGTAACAAAAAAATGATCAAGATACGCTGCTGTTGTTGTACCAATGCAGTGCCCTATGCACCATTAGGTGCGGAAAGGGAATAATGATGATAAACAGTGTAACTGCTATAAGCGCGTTAACGCGCTCTCATTTCCCATCATGGTGCCCGTGTTTAAACATCAAAACTTCATCAAATCTTCTGTTTGTTGAATTTTGCGAAGTAAAAGAGCTGAAACCTTTATTGAGTGGTGAGATTCATCTGGCTGAATTATTTCACCGACGCCCGAAAATACTTTTTAATTTGTGTACGTCTTTTTATACATTTTTCTTCCCTTTTTGTCGATTCCCCCACAAAAATATTTTCCCTCTCTGATACAATCAATTTTAATATTTAAAGCTTTGATGTGATGAAGACTTTCTTTGTTATTTGACCGAATTAAACTCTGCCAATTTTTTGTGTTCGAACTGAGGTCGTTTCGTTCAATTGTTGCTTATAACAACAAGGGTCAGCCCATGAAAGGCTTCGAAATTAAAGTCAAATGTGAGGTTAAAACGTTTATTGTTCCATAAAATTGACAAGTCATTCGATACCACTATGAAAATTCTTGCTAATTTGACTCAATTTCATTAGCACGCTAAATAATTCCGCTTTGGTTTCTGACTGACAAGTCACATCTTGCTTAAGAGTTGTCAATAACTTACTATTAGAACATGGGAATCAAGTTAGGGTAGATTGGGATTCGAACCACGGATCTTTAAGCCGTGAGTCCGATACACTAGCCACGGGACCAAAACCCGATTTGAGGTAAACAATTCTTCAATTCAATTAATTTATTTTAAATAATACATACATTACAAACTAAAATTTAATTCGCACGTATTATTTTATTTTATTTATTTATTCATATTTTTCACTTACAAACTATAATTTATATTAAAAATAATGTTTTCTTCCCTGGGCTTACCCGTGCCGAGAACACTTTACAATATACTTTTTTGAAATGTTTTTACATTAGAGAATAAACAAAGAAGACTAACTTAATAAACAGAGATAATTAACAAAATATTTACAGTTTAAAAAACAAGGTATTATGTACATCTATGTTATTTATATTACAAAACGCACAATGAAAATAACAAAAACCTAACATAAGCTATACACTTGTGGAGCGGTTGATTCAATATTGATTTAGGCCAATGAGACAATCCATTTTACTTCTACCTAGCTCCACTATCCATTTTTTTAAAGCCTTTTTAAACATTTTCTCGTTACTAATTGTTTGAATAGATAGTAGAAGTAGGTTATAGATTTTAATTAAATAATACTCAAAATCCCTTTGTCCGATCAAAATAGTAGGAGAATCTTGCTCTGGAAAACCCCTTCGGATGCATGGAACAGATCAACATCCAGCGCGATGTTGTTCAGCCTAGCGGTAGCCCTTCTGTAAAATGCTGCAGAACGCCCAGTTACGTCCTACTGGTGATACTACTGGCTAATCTAAATTATTAGCGTCTACGTCGCGAACCCTGGCTAGTGGGATCTTAATTATAAAGGTGTGATCACAAAGCAGATGTTAACCCCACAGAAAAATCTATCTCAGTGCCTCGATTATGAACGCTATCTTCATCCGTCTATATCGAGACGATATACTTAACTTCTGTACTATCTGTATCTTCCGTTGGCTTGTTTCGATCATATGATGTCGATATGACAAATAAGTAGAGCATACCGAGGTAAGATACAGATAGTACAGAAGTTAAGTATACTGTCTCGATATATACAGATGAAGATAGCGTTCATAATTGAGGCACTGGGTAACCATGTTTAACCTGGGTACGATGTTCTCTTTTTGATGTCGGGAAAACTCACTGATCTCGTGACGTCACGTGCGGTGTGATTTCAAAATTACAAAACTTAAGAAAAATCGTAGTGATGATAATACGATACATAAAAATAAAATAATATTAATTGGCTAACAAATAAAATTATATAAAAAAAACCACTAACTTCCTATTTGTAATTTTAAAATTTCTAAAGACTTATTCTTAGCATTTCATGACAAAAGAAAAATATCACATAAGGGTTCTTTGAATACCGATAAAAATATGTAAAACGGATTTCAAAAAATTAATTGTATTTCCGAAATGAATATGGATATTGCGAAAAACCGTTTTTATTCTTAAATTTCAAAATGAAATTTTTAAAAACACGCCTCCACAAAAATACGTCAAGTTTGGCCTTGACAATCGTGACGTCAATAATCGTAAATTATACGACGGCCTATTCAAACGGTAAACATTTAACCGAATTGCGACGTATTAGGTAGCCAATGCAATGAAGCGTTTTCGCGAGAATTTAAAATTATAAATTAAAAAATATTGTTTGTGCTACTAACGAGGGGAAACGTATATTAAAATAATATATACAGGGTGTTCATTAAACCCTGTCACATCCGAAACCACAATGATCAGTACGAGCAAGAAGACATATTGGCACATAAAAATATTATTTTCGAACGAATAAAATTCTAAAAAATATATATAAAAAAAGCAAATGGTTGCTTACTTCTGCAGGGAAGAAACGAGGAGGGTGGAGGGGGGAGTCTGATACGGCGCCGCGCTACCCTCGCTTCTCCCCTGCAGAAGTAAGCAACCATTTGTTTTTTTTTTTTTTTTTCTTTGTTCTAAATATTTTTTTAAATACGCTAATATGTCTTCTTACCTTTACTGATCATCGTGGTTTCGGATGTGACAGCGTTTAAAGAACACCCTGTATAAGCCAACTCTGATGTATGGGAGCGAAGTATAGAATTGGAAAAATAATGATGAAAGTAGGTTGAATGTTGTCGAAATGCGATCTCTCACGCAAATGTGTGGTAAAACGATGTAGGACAGGTGCACAAATGTCGAGATCCGTAAACTGCGTAAGGCTGGTACATGAACAATCGACATAATCAAGAAAGGGGTGCTGTGTTGGTTTGGACATGAAGAGCGAATGGACAGCGAAAGAATGGCTAAAAGGATCTTCGATGCGAACGCTGATGGATGCAGAAAACGAGGAAGACCGAGAAGGACATGGCATGATCAAGTCTATCAAATACTTGAAGATGGACATGTCAAGAGTAGGAATAATCGGCATGCGTGCATGAGAAGATGTATGAATGTAGAGGGAGCGATGTTTGTATGCAAAGACATAGTGATATGGCGTTCTATCCTCTCCTCCTATCCTTACGGAGAAACGGCGTAATTGTTTGTTGTTGTTATATATAAGTACACGTATTTTTTTTTTACAGCAGTTTTATTCCAAAGACCCTTATTTCATTCATAACATTTTTTTCTATGGCTTATTTCCCTTTGAGAATGCAGACGCTATTGCTATAACAAATTAATAGTGAATTCACAATTTCAATGCTAATTATTTCATCACTAATCGAGATTCAAAGAAGGGTGGCCGTGACTTGACAATTTCAGATAATGACGCCATCTTTGTGTTGCGTGCTTAACAAAATGGTTCGGTCGGTAAAATAGCAATCTGTTATACCTAACGATCCTTTTAACGTAGTTTTTCCTGTATTCGGGTGTAGTAAAAAATTCAATTCTTTGGTTGGAATAGAATCAGAATCCTTATCGAGTGTTTTTTTCTCAATAGCTACAGGTAAACATCCTGAAAATCAAGATTAATACGTCTCATAGTGTAGCGGTTGGCACATGTGCCTACGTTCTGCTAGCAGTATTCCTAAAAGTGGGCCAAAACGCCTTCTTGTGGGCGCTGAAGGCCTTCAGGGGGGCGGCAGAAGGCCCAGAGAAAATTGAGGGGCATTGAGGCTGTCTAGATGGGCGATGGATGATGAATTAAAAGGCTTTCAAAATGCTTTGTTCAAACTCTTTGGGGAGCACTACAAAAGTTTTAATTCTCAAGCTCATTTTCAGCTCTTTAACTTCACAAACATCAACAGATGAAAGAATTGAAGGAATATAGATGTTCAAATATAGGCAGAATGGTGAATGTTACACAGTGTGTAAAGTGGCCACTTAAACCAGCCATTTACTGGTCATAAGCCCTGGAGATGCCTAGACTTCCATATTACCTTTTCTTAAATGTTCTTCATCTCTGTTGTAATATGTTAATATAAACAGCTCCCCGGGGAGTTGAATCCAGTCCTTGTCTACGAAAATTTGGAAAAACTCAAAATATGGTTAATAAATAAACAGTTGGTGTCTAGAGGGATTTGAATGTTAGTGTAAGTGGTGTCATGGCGAAACCGACTGACATAGAAAAGTTGGTGAGTGGTCGTATAGATATTAACTAACTTTTTTTGAAAGGTTATTTGATTAATTTAAAATACTGACATAGTTTAAAACAATTTAGAAACATTTCCCATAAAAATCCAATTGAATTTGATACTAAAAATAGGGTTTGCCGTATTTAATTTTCAAGATAAAAACTTTAAAAGGTTTCCCTCGGACCGTCATGAAAAGGATGTACTCGTATTCAGTCGTTAGAATAATTCCGTCGAGGAAAAGTTTCTTAGTAAAAGACATTCTTTCGAAATCATTTTCTCAATCTATTTTTACCTTTATGATATTATTATATGGACCCTAAGGCCGGGCTGTTTAATCATAAAAGTAATCGCAAAAATTCGGAAGATCAGTGTTTAAAAAAAATATATTTTATTAATAGTATTCCGGCCAAAATTTTAAAAAATATATTTATCGTATATATATCCTCGCTACATTTTCTGAAAGTTTTGTAATTTTTTAATTACGCCGCAAGTTACGTCTCTAATTTTTTTCGGTGAATTGTCCTTATTTGTGAGTTGGCTTCCCGGAATCCAGAAATATATCTCAACACTATGTTTGGTTAATTTAGAAGAGCCTGTGACGTCATTCAAAGTAATATCTTTTTTTATACGTTTTAGAGATACTTCGCCGTACAATTAAGAGCACTAATTTTTTTTATCTATTTCCTATGGCACTGAATCTTTTTTATATTAAAAACGGAACACTATTTCGAAAATTTGATGTTACTTTTGATTTTTAGCTATTTGTTTTTATTTTATACTAGCGGACTCGACATACGTTGTCCTGCCCGAACGTTGGCTTGCCTTGGAAAATACTTTTTATTGATAAGTAGGTACCTAGGTACTTGTTTGTGATTCAGTTCTAAAACTAAAAATTGTAAATATTGCATTCAAGTAAGTACTTGTTTATGGTTGAATTTCAAAACATAAAATAAATATTTTTTTCAAATATGGCATCCTTTTTGCAAACGTCAAACTCCGATCTTCTCACCAACAGAGCGGTGTACTTATGTAGGAATACGATTTTTAAAAATGTATTGAAATGAATATTATTTTAGTTTTCAAAAAAATCCAGCAAAAAGAAATAAATGGACAGAAATTATAAGGAATTTAAGGAAAAAATCTTACTGAGATCCACAAAAAACAAATGCTGTTTGTAAAAAATTCAAAAACAAACTTTTTTTATACATAAAAAAACAACATATTTACATTTTTTTAAATAAATTCTCCTTGAATGCAACCCTGGTAGACCGATGAGTAAATTGTTTATGCTCCTTACTTAATTTTAACATATTAGATTGAAGATTTTAATATCAACGAACATGCACAGCGCAAAGATCTATATTTCTCTAAAAACCGCACGTAAATCGGTTAAGCCGTTTAGAAGGAGTTCAGTGACATCACACGTACAGAGCAATTATATATATAAAAATATGTTTGGATCCCTGTATTTTATAGAATATATTGAAATAGGATTTTCGATCACTGATTTTGGTTAATGAGTCCAATCACCACTGTTGCAAAGTCTAAGAACTAGTTATTATCAAATATTTAATAACTTTGAATAAAATGTTTGACTACAGATTAATGCTTTAAATATTAATAGTATTACGTGTTAGTTTATTTTTCATTCTTGACAAAGGAACGGTCGTGTTGCGAAACCGGTGGCATATTAAATTTATTTTGTTATTTTACACAAACTAAACACTAATTTATATTATTTTTAATATTCTTCGTCCTATCTTTTAGGGGTTCTTCCAACACTAGCCTTTGAAGTAAATTGTTTAATATATTTTCGGGTTCCTCCGAATAAAAAATATATCTCACCATCTTTAATTAAGCGTTTTGAGAATCCCTTAAGGGAGCAATTTCATTTTCCTCCCCCAAATGTCAACATCTACCCCTTTTCTCGTCTTACGTCTTATTGTATAATTTTTAAGGTTTGAAGAATTCGTGTATTATAAAAACGTTAAGGATTCGAAAGCGCTTAATATTTTAATCGTACGGAACAATATATTTTAAGCTTAACTTAAATATTTATAGATATAACAACAACTCATGGTCTCCTTGAGGTTTAATTAACGGTAAACAGTTTGCCTATCATGCAACAGGTCTCGAGTTCGAGTATCGACAACATTAAATTAAAATCGTCATCATTTTATTTTAACATGTTAATTTATTATGTATACGGGGCCTAAGCCTGACCTTTCTCTTGACGCTCAAATAAGTAAAACTATATTTATTTTACTTATTTAAAAATTTATTGCTAAAAAAAAAACTTAATAACAGGGAATCTATATAAAACCAATTAATGTAAAATGAAAACGGAGTGTTCTCTGTTTATGATAGTCTCCATCTAACATGGCACAGCCTGTTCTAAGGTGGAGATTTTCTATCTTTAGAGCATAAGTAGTCCTATACTAATAAAACAATAACATAAAAAAGAAAAACTAAAACTCATTAATTATAAATGCCTAGCTAATCAAATGTAAGAAATTAAAAATCGTTATTATACAAATATAAAGTATATATATGCGCCAAGAATACATGTTTCTTAAACATAAATAAAATATAATAAAACAAATTTAAATCAATGAAATACATAAAAATATAAATAATATGTGTACCAATTATATAAAGTACTACATTTTTTGATTTACATATATTTTTCAAAAAAATCTCTCACTACACTATTTATATGTGCAGTTATTTTTATTTTAAATTTTATTTTACATTTTGAGTCTTTTATATTTGGCAATAAATCATTAAATATTTTTGGAGCAATTACATTGTATTGCTTTTTGCGAAAGGCGGTTGATACAAATGGGACAATACAGTTAATTGTGTTGCTGAACGAGTGTTTATATTTTGTTGGGTTCTTTTGACCTTACTTAATTTATCATAAAATTTAAGTAGTAGGCACCTCACAAACAATTGTCTTACGTCCAATATCTTTTACTCAGCGAATAGATCTTCTGTTGAATACCTCAAGGGTTTTTTGAGAATGATCATTATGAATATGTTCATAATGATTCGTTCATGCATTCCAGCTCAGACAGATTAAATGGATACCCAAAAATTTGCCAGTTGATTCCGCCCGTTACGTAGCGTCTAGAATCGACTATTGTAATGGTATCTACGCAGTTCTACCAGTGAATAAAATGACTCGCCTTCAGTCTGTATTGAATGCCGCAGCGAGACTTATTTTTGGGATCTCCAAGTTCAGTCATATCACTCCACTACTTCGGGAATTACACTGGTTATATTTTCCACAGAGGGTGGAATACAAACTCTGTTGGCTTATGTATAAGTCACTGCACAACTCTGCTCCAGATTATCTAAGGGAACTCTGCATCCCTGATGAACTAGCTGACAGGCGTCTTACGCTTAGACCAGCTACATCTACGCCGAAAGGAAAAGTAATTACACATCTACGCAAACAGCGCACTAAATTCGGCGAACGCGCATTTGCGGTCGCAGGCCCTACGGCATGGAATGCTCTCCCAGCAGAGGTGCGAAACTGTGAGAGTAAAGTGATGTTTCGGAAGAAACTTAAAACCCACTTGTTCTCTAAATCATTTGAATAAATCCTTAGCATGTGGTGACAAAGTACATTGTTTTTCTTAAACTACAAATTTAAAAGATTTATCAACAATATTTTGAGTTTGTCCAAATTTTTGTAGACAAGAACTAGATTCAACTCCCTGGGGAGCTGTTTATATTAACATATTACTACAGAGTTGAAGAACATTTAAGAGAAGGTAATATAGAAGTCTAGGCAAATACAGAGCTTATGACCTGTCAATGACTGGTTTAAGTGGCCACTTTACACACTGTGTAACATTCACCATTCTGCCCATATTTCTTATTTATTTATTTTTTTTGCACCACAACAGGCCAGGAGGCCCAATTACAGTGGTGAATTAAATCACAGAACACCCAGGCTTGAGAAAAATCACATTTAATTTTTGTGTTCTCACCGGGAATCGAACCCGGAACCTTCCGTGTGTGAGTCAAGCGTCTTGACCACTGCACCACGGAGGCCGCCAAACATTTGAACATCTATATTCCTTCAATTCTTTCATCTGTTGATGTTTGTGAAGTTAAAGAGCTGAAACCTTTTATCACGTGGGTGAGATTCATCCGGCTGAACCAAATCACCTACTAGGCAACGCCTGAAAACAATTTTCCAATTTTGATACTTCTTCTTTTACCAGGTAGTTAATTCAACAATGTTTGAGTATGTCCAAATGCTTGCAGACTGGCTGGATTTCCTCCCTAGAGAGTTATTCATATTTACATTTATTTCAACAGAGAGGGAAAACATTTTTGAGAAGGGGATATGGAAGTCTAGACATTTACAGGGCTTATGACCTGTCATTGGCTGGATTAAGTGGTTGTTTAACTTTTGAATGTGGTGCCTGCTATTTCAAGCCGCACTCCCAGTTATTTTAAAAGGTTCCATTTTCTGTAATATTTACTCTCAGGTATTTGAAAATCTCGACCCTTTCGATGGTTTGGTTTAAATTCTAGTGGAGGGTTAATGAAATATTTAACTCCTAAGTAAACATGGTGTATAATATAATATATTGTAATTTTGTTATATCCCAGTGAGTGATGTTATTCGTAAAATTAATTCGCTCGAATTCTACCCGAGTTTTGATCCCAATTCAAAGTTCTAGATTTATTAACGTAATAAGTGTGTAATTATTTGGGACAATGGAGCGCTTTCGATTTCCTAAGAGGAAAATTATTATGTTAGTTTCTCCCATTACTGGGAAACTAGAGCGCCTGCCATCTGTTGAATTTTCGACGAAGCTCGGGGCCTGCGCATGCGCCGTGAGCTCACGTCAAATTATTGGGGACTAAATATTATTGTATATTCGTGTTTTTAGGTCGATGAATTAAATCAGAAATTAATTCAATCATTAATTTATCAACTTAAACGGAATTTAACTAAGTTAACGCTTTAAATCTGGGTGTTCAAATATTCACGAAATTTAACATTTATTTTATTTACGCTCGTTGCTACTGAAATTCAAAAGCGGCGGGTTTATTTTTTTATTACTGGTAACCTGGTGTGTCTCTATCTTTTCTGCTTCTATTAGTAGTCTGTAATACATCGAAACGTTCGTTTTTATCAAAATAATAATTATTGCCGTCGGAAACAGCCGAAAGCCGTGAATTTGGGAAAGATGGCTTTCCACAAAGTTGCACGCTTGGCCAGAGCCAGCTGGGGATTGTCTTTTGAACCTTCCAACGGTCTATTATAAATCCATTTTCCTAGGCATCGTATGCTATGCAGCTGGCTGTTGGGCTGACCGATGTGAGTTGCAATATTTCAGGCGAATTATTTTAAGCGGAAAAAGGCAACCTCTTCTGACTCTTTCTAGAGCATGTAGGACATGCTCGAAGGATGCACTCCCGGTTCTAACGGGCTTGTTTCCTTTGGATCTGGAGGTTCAGCGACGATCTTCAAATTTCCACCTAAAAAGAAGGCGTTCCTCTTTTATTGGTGGCGTCCGTCTACTCCCAACTGAAGGAATGTCTCATTCGAATATAAAAAATGACTTTAAATGCTCTTCTTAATGCTTGGCAATCGCGATGGGAATCTTCCCCTTCGGGGAGGGTTACCTTTCTTTTTTTCCCTTCAATCTGTAAGCGCTTAGAATCTTCTTGGGTTATCCCCGATCTCTGGACTACGAAGTTTTTATCAGGTCATGGTAAATTTAATCAAAAAATATTTGTTTTTAATATTGTTGACTCTCCTTCGTGCTGCTGCGGATATCCTAACCAATCTTCTGAACACATCCTGTGGTCTTGTCCCTTTCTTCTTCTCTATGATTACCGAATGGAGCTTCTCGCTACTATCCGTGGCCCTGTTATAGGTCCTGTCGGGTATACAGATCTGGTGGCTTCCAAAAAGAATTTCAAGGCTTTTAAAAAGTTTTGTAATCATTTCGGCGAATTGATCATGTCTAATCAATTAAATGCCAGTCAGTGAAGAATTCACTCCCTCTCTTCTCAATCCAATGAAGTACATATTTTGTGCTTCTGGATTACTTTTTTTCAGCACAAATATGCTAGGGCTACCAGATTTCAGAGAGCTCCTTCGGGCAGCTTTTCTCGTTTGACAATGAGCAAATTTTCCGTGTATGTGAGCACCGCCAAGGAGACTTATGTCCTCAGATGCGGTGTGCGGTATGTGGTGGCCAAGCTGCCGTCGGAAACATAAATCACATCACATAAAATAAAAAAATTAGTATGCTATTCTGAATCGACTCCATGAACTCTGCAATAACTATTCCGACGCTGCTTATATTTTAGAAATAAAGTATAGTTTCAATAAATCAACTCTATTTAATCATTTTAAAGATAATGAACGGTAATTTACATTTATTATATAATAGTGCTTTCTATATTTACTTTTGTATGGTACTATTTTACTGTGTACCATATTTACGTGTACACTTCATTTTAAAATTATTTTTATTGTTATTATTATTTTTACTTTTTTTAGATATAAAAGAATTTTATTGCACTTTGTATTTAATATATTTATATTTTGTACCTCTTAAAAAATAAAAAATAAAATTCTTTATAATTTTTTTTAATTTTTTTTATAATCTTTATTTTTTAAATTTATAATCACGTTATTTATATAAAACTGATGTGTTATAGTATTTATTGAGGTTTTTTTAAAATTGTTTACATTATATTGAATTGTCAATATTTGAATTTGGAAAGGTATTCAGAATTAAACACTTTTATTGCATTTAATTCTACTTTTATTTATTTTTTTAATAAATGTCACCCGTTTTGTCTTGTTAGGTTAGGTTAGGTTGAGTCTTTTTCACAAAGTGGTGTACAAAACATAAAAAAAATATAATAATCTTTTTTTTTTTGTACACCATTTATATTGTTTATTTATATTGTTTTGGTATTTTTTACAACCAATTTAGTGTAAATTTTCCGCAAACCTTTTTTCCTTTTAAAACCTTTTAAAATTTCCATTGCAAATAAACGTAAAAATGGCATTTTTCAATAAAAAAATATAAAAGCGCCTTCTATGAATAATTTGTTTTATAATATATTCGTTTAGAATCACCTTAAAAATATACTTTTAAAAACAATATTTTTACATATGAGAATAAACAAAGAAGACTCAAGATACAGAAATAATTAACAAAATGTTCAGACAGTTTTGAACACAAGATTTAAGTTTATATTTAATTTATGTACACGTAAATTATTTATATTATAAACTATACATTTGTGGAGCAGTTTATTCCAGGGACGAAGGAGCATATGAAGCAAGTGAGGCTGAGCCTCACTAAGAAATCATTGCTAGTCACCAGTACCTAATATTTATTCTAATTCGCATTATATCAACACATTATGAAGATAAAAAACTAGCAACCAATATAAAAATGCTCAAAGATGCCTGCAAACATGGTCCGTACTGTGTTATTTAGTGTAGGTACCTACTTAACATTTACGCATATTATGCCTATTCTTTAAATCTGAGCTTCACTAGAAATTTGGTATCAAAGACGCCACTGGTTGATTCAATCCTAATATTGAGTCTCATCTGGTTAGTTTGTCTCCATCTAACATGGTTTAGTCTGTTCTAAGGTGGAGATTTTTAGTTTTTGAAATTACAAGCAGGCAGATCTATATTAAGAACTATCAAAGTATATGGTGTTAAGAGTTGTGTTTTCTTTTTCCCATAGATTCCGAGAGGAGTACCATGGCCACAAGCACAGGGAATATCTTCGCGCGCCCTGGGGGAACTCTCAGGATGCTTACAATATGGCTGACGATCCGACGTACTATCACACAACTAGAGACAGGTAAAAATTACATACATATTTTTAAAACAATATTTTGAGAAAGTCCAAATGTTTGTCGACGTTTGCTCTAGGACCCGTTTCGTCTGCTCTAAGGTCTGAAAGATTGTTAGGACGATTAAGGTCTTTGCATAGGATTGTTTCTACTGTTGGTATTAGGATATTGGTTTTTGCGAGGAATTCAGTACTATGACGAAAAGTAACTTCGCCTGAGTTCGATAGGGATCATGTTAGGGTCTGTGTTAGGATTTTGCCGGTAGTGTCTTGATAATTTGATGTTCCTCTGTGATTTAATAGGGCATATTATTCTAATGTTTACTATGTGTATTTGGGTTTTGTGTCGTTGATTTATTTGTTTGTATTACTACGTTCTTCTTCCTTTCCGAGGCGGGATCTGGAGCGTGCGGCCGCGGTCTCAATTCGGAACTAACACTGTATTCCTTCACTGTCATACTGAGAAATTAGAAAAAGGT
Source organism: Micrasema longulum (assembly GCF_059751315.1). Lineage (NCBI taxonomy): Eukaryota > Metazoa > Arthropoda > Insecta > Trichoptera > Brachycentridae > Micrasema > Micrasema longulum. The sequence continues at coordinate 973,504 of NW_028277315.1, read as the reverse complement.
GATTGTGTATACCATGTGTATTTGATTGATCACAAATTAACAATGCTGCAGTGAGGGGTACATTGAAAGTTTTTAAAGTTTCTTTGTTTTGTTATTTCAGCTGTTTGATTGTAAAAAAATATTAAATTTTCGCTTAATTAGAGTTTAAAAAAATTGATATTGATATGCGAAACTGAAGAAAGACTCAAGTCTTTATGAACAGTTTCGGGAATGGGGTGGATGGTTTCATTGTTTGTCGACAGATACTGGATTACAACGTCTTACTTATTACTGTAGGTACAACGTCCATAAAAAAATAGCTAAAACCTTCATTTTTCGTTTTGAGAGAAAGAAAACGAAAAAGGATTGACACGTTCGAAATGTGGTGCTGGCGTAGAATGTTGCGGGCATAGAATTAAGAATAGTCCAGAAGGAGCGTAGAATCATATTGGAATACATCGGACTGTGTCCAAAAATTCCCCTACTATGCCCCACTTTCATGTCCCCCGTGTCACCGCGTAATGTTGCACGATGGGAAAAAAATAATCATAACACAAATGTAAGGTAAAAAAAAGCAATCTGTTAATTTCTCTAAAATTTCATTATGCACGCGGAAATATTGATTGACACAACAGAGTAGATAAGTGAAGGGTCATTTAATAAGAGTAATTGAATTGATGAACTTTGAACTTAAAATATAAAACAAATTTTATTTTACATAAAACGGATATTTTTATATCATGTTAAATAATATTTGATGTTTTGAAGATAATGTCGGTCAAATGTCCACCACAGAGTTGTTTAACCCGAGGTCCAATATTCATTAGTTATCTCATTAGATGAGCAAAGAAGGGTAAAAAAATTACTACCTTGGCAACACTAACGAAATTTCCATTCTGTTTCTTCGACAATCTGACAGATGGAAATATAATTCAATTTGCATTACTTACACATTAATTTGCTAATTATACATGAAATGTGATTCCATCTTGTTTCTTTAAGATCCTAGCAGTATTTCTACACTTCAAAACGACACAACTCGGCATAGTTGAATTCAAATCAGGAGTTGTGTACTGAGCGACGTCTACAAAGAAACTAATGGGTCAAAACGCAAACCTACTCATTTATGAGTAGTTTAGTCACCTTCTGTTTGATGTGCGTATGAGGTTTCTGGACTATTCTTAATTCTATGGTTCCGGGTACCATGGAAAGCCTATATTTATTTATTTTATTTTTATTTGACAGTAGGATTTATGCTTGTTAAAAAGCATCACGTCGGGGTCACCAATGTAGGATTTGCTGTGTGGGGAAAGCATGGGAGCTCCTACCCAGTTGGAGACTGACAGAAGAAAACGATGTAGTGCTATGTTCCTAATAACTATACTAGAGCGAGATCTCATGCATTGTTTTACACACCCAGAAGCCGCACGAATGCAAGTCAGAATTCACCTAATAATGTGGCAATTCGCTTGCTGAATCTTCGGCAGATAATATTACATATTATTCTGTACATATCAGCAGTTTTTATTAACTTGTCATTTGTAATGTTATTCCATACTCACGTTTTAATATTACGTTTTTTTTCTACAATAAATGGGTCCCTAAGTAACTGTAGTGTAAAAAAAAATTGTACTTATTCATCATTATAACCTTTCCGCACCGAATGGTGCATAGAGCACTGTATTAATACATCAATTACAACTTATCTTGATCATTTTCGTTACATGAAGGTAAGATGATCAGTCTTACGCTTTAGGTACCGGTCTAGGGACTATGAAATATTCTGGTGTGAAAACACCCTTTTTAAATAAATATTTCATATCAACCATGCCGGGAATCGAACTCGAGACCTCTTGGATGGTAGGTAAATGCGCTAACTATTACACCACGAGACCGACTTATTAGTGGCATTAAAAATATTTTTTAATTTATAATTTAAAATCACCGCGAAAACGGTTCTTTGCATTATCCACGCCCCTAATGCGTCATGATTCGCTTAAATTTTAACCTGTGTTTGTGAATCTTGACATCACAATTTTCAAGGCCAAAGAAGTCTTGTTTTCGTAGAGACGTATTTTTAACAATATTATTAAAGATTTTAAAAATTCAATTAATTTTCTAAATCTGTTTCGTGTGTTTTTATCGGTATTTGTAGAATGTAATGGATTAAACCCGTAAAGTAATTCATAAAAATAAATAAATACACTGCATTTGGTGCTCCAATGTGGTGCTCTATGCACCTTCAGGTGCCGACAGGGATATTTTTAATGTGTAAAATTTTTGAATCTCCGCAAGCGGTTTTTACGAGCCATAACAAGCGAACGCTTCAAAGGCATACCAACACAGATTGCGTAAATCTCTTTTGTAGGGGTCTTTACCGAAGCGATTTTACGCGATTTTAGACATAAGTTTTGCCGGAAATACGTAAAGTTTTGCTATCAAATTATTATATGGGATATCAATGAATCCCCGCCAGGTCGCCTTCGTGTGGGCGGACGAAAGGCGTGTATAGAAAATATAGCAAAAAGGGCTTTCCGCTTTTGAAAAGAACGATAATATTATGTACGTAAATGGAGGGATTTATTTTGTGCTGTAATATTTATTATAATATTGCAGTATTTGTTATTCGCTAACCACGCCATTTTGTGTACGAAGAGTTCAATTTTATTTTTGTAGACGTACATTACCTAACCTAACCTAACCTAACCTAACCTAACCTAACCACGCCATTTTGTGTACGAAGAGTTCAATTTTATTTTTGTAGACGTACATTACAGAATATCAAATCTTCCGTATTACAGAATAAAAAAGTATCTGACTTTTATTCATAAAAACAACATTTATTGAGATACAATTGAATGGCACTTATTCCCTTCAAAGTAGTCCCCTTAAGCTGCTAACTAACAAATCTAAAATGAATCTCTTATTTACTACTTTTCTTATATACTTCACTGTTTTACTATTAATATTTTATTATTTTTTGACTACACATTACTTTTTTGAGTTTAACCATAACAATCAACTATGTTTTCTTTCTATTATATTTAACTTTAACTTTGTACAAATTGGCTACGGCCGTTGGTTATAATAATAAATAAATTAGTATTGTTTAAAATAGAGGTAGCCCTTCCTACAGGAGTAGCCATTGGCAGGTTGGTCTTGTATATTGGAATGTAGAGCAGTCTGTGTTGACGCTGTCTAGGGAAATTATCCGGAACGTAAATGCTAAATCCCCGCATAATTTCAGGGTTGTCGACATTATCACGCAATAATCGAAAGAAATGCGTAGTTAGATACACGTCCCTTCTGGTATTTAAACAGCTGTAACCAAGCACACCCTGGAGGAACTCAGTGAAATAAAGCTATGAATAATAATAAGAAATCGAAGATATTTCTTCAGAACCCTCTCCACCATAAGACAGTATTTCGACTCACATCGTCCCGAAATCATAGAGCCACTCTCAAGTCTACTTCGCACCAAACGAGTTTTAAAGAATTATCAGTGCTTGTGTACTACTTAAAAGCTTGGCAGTACGCAGGACGAACCCTAACATCTTTAATGAACTACTACAAACTATTTTGATCTGATCAGGAAATGTCAGAGAACTCACAAAAGTAATGCCCAGATCTTTAACTTTTGGAGTCCGCATAAGATTCTGGTCATTCAGAAAGAAGTGGAAAAAAGGGTTTTGTGAGCCCCGGTAAGAGACATAACTGGCCATTTTGAAACATTAACCAATAATTTATTTCGTCTTCCTCATTTAGATACGTTTGTTATATCCGGGCGGAGAGTGCGAAAATTGTACGAAGTTTTAACCCCCAAAAATAGCTTTAAGTCATTTGCGAATAATAAAAATCGTGCATTTACTAAAACACTTTTAAAATCATTATTGAAAATAGGAAATAGCAATGGTCCCAGGTAAGATCCTTGCGAGACACCTGAGTAAGTTTTAAAAATGCTGGAAAGACACTTGAGAAGCTTGTGAAGATTTGATTCCGATCGCTACAAAAAATAAATAATTCATCGTCATCATCGTTCCCTTTTCGCACCTAATGGTGCATAGGGCACAGCATTGGCACAGCAATTGCAGCGTATCTTGATCATTTTTGTTACATGAAGGTAAGATGAGCAGTCAGATTCAGACGATACAGTTCTTGTATTTGAAGGTGACAATTGAAAGAAACACATATTAAGGCCGAAACAGTAATTAATATTTCCAAAAACTGGCTCAGAGATAATTTGCTGACGCTAAACGAGGAAAACCAAATATGTAAAGTTCTGTCCAAATATAAAAGGCCTACCAAGAATAGAATTAAGGATACAAATTGTAACACGCTCACCAGTTGTAATTGCTACCATCTGGAATGTGTACAAGATATAAAATATTCAGGATTTTTTATTGACGCACACCTTAACTGGAGAAAACATATAAACTATTTAGTAGGTGGAGTTAGGAAACTAATCTATATCTATATAACACTGCGTAATATACTGTCTATTGTGGATACTAAAAGTATCTACTGTGGTTTGTGCAACTCTGTTTTGGCCTACGGTTGTATTTGTTGGGGAGGAGCTGCCAAAACTATGCTTGATCCCTTGGTTAAGATACATAAATCAATATTAAGGATAATATTGCGAAAACCGTACGATCATCCGAGTGAAGGCCTTTTCAAATCCTTAGACGTTCTTAGCTTAAGGCAAATCTACATAAGGAAAGTCATACTCGACATTCACAAAAATAGGAGCACTCAGATTATTGTGAGTCATCCGCACTCAACCAGGAGTACAGTAAGAAACGATTTGGTGATTCTAATAGCACGTACAGCGGTATTCCAAGAATCATTTCTGTATAACGGACCTTAACTTTACTGTTCATTACTTAATTTGAGACAATTCGAAAATTTTACATGGTTTTCCATTGAATTACAATATATTAAGTGATGAATCGGTCTGAAGACTGATCCTTGAGCTGTTCCCATAGACACAACTCTTTCATTACTAAAATTTTCTCCAACTTTTACTTTCATGCAACGATTTTTTAAGTAATTTTCCATAATTTTACTATATCTTCTCCTCATTCCTGCAACTTCGAGGGATTTTACAAGTGTTTCATGGTTTAGCGTGTTTCATGGCTTTTGAAAAGTCTACCATCAATACAAAAACATGTTTTTTATCATTAAGCTCCCCGTTTATATAATTTGGAAATCTAGAAAGTAGAAGCATAGTACTCTTTTTTTCCTGGAATCCATATTGAGTGGAACATAAAATATTATTTCTAAATGAAAATACATTTAACAAGATATTTATAAAAAAACTTTCGTTTCCGATTTTAGGACATCATTTCCTCAACTCTTCTATCTGTTCCAATATTTACAATTTCATTTAAATACATACCTACGATAGTTACCTACGATTACCTGACATGTTAAAACTTTTATTCCGTTAAAAAAATACCCGACAGAATTGCTAATATTATCTCAGGACGAAGCTTATTTTCTTATTTCGGTAGTGGGTGGCAAAAGGGTAGATATTTATCTGCCATTTCCTTAAATGTACAGGACAAGCAAACAATAAATATTTTAAGTAAAATAAAATTTATATTTGAAGCACTAACTTTATAGTTATCTTTATATATATATTTCCTCTATACGTGTGATGTCACTGAACTCCTTCTAAACGGCTTAACCGATTTACGTGCGGTTTTCAGAAAAACATAGATCTTTGCGCTGTGCGGGTTCGTAGATATTAAAATCTTCAATCTAATGTGTAACAAAGAAGTTAAGAGTATAAATGTTTTATTCATCGATCTACTAGAGTTGCATTCGAGGAGAATGCATTTACAAAAAATGGAAAGATGTTTTTTTTTGTATGAAATTTTTTTTTTTTTTTGAATGTTTATATTTGTTTTTTGTGGATCTCAATCAGATTCTTTCCTTTAATTCTTTATAATTTCTACCCATATATATTTTTTAAACTGGATTTTGGTAATACTAAAATAATATTAAATTTAATAAATTTTTAAAAATCGTATTCCTACATACATAAGTACACCCCTTTGTGGTGAAAAGAGCGGAGTTTGACGTTTGCAAAAAGAATGCCATATTTGAAAAAAATATATGTTTTGGAATTCAACCATAAACAAGTACCTACTTAAATTTAATATTTGAATATTAACAATTTTTCGTTTTGGAATTTAATCACAAGCAAGTACCTAGGTACCTACTTATCAATAAAAAGTATTTTTCCAAGGCAAGCTAACGTTCGGGCGGGACAACGTCTGTCGGGTCAGCTAGTTCATTATAATAAAATAAATATTAAACTAATTTGCTATTTGTTTTTAACCTTTATTTTTTTCTACCGATCGGTTTTCAAAGCTACACGAGCTTCTTTATCAAAGTATAATTAACTTATGAATTTTATCTTATTTTATTTCAACAGTGATTACGCAATATTACATCGATACATGTGGAGGTATTAAGTCTTTTTTTTGTTTTGTTTTTCTCGTAAAGATAGGTAGTGTGAAGTGAGAAGGATACGATTTTTAAAACTAGACAGAAGTGGACTAAAGGGGATATAGTTTATTTGTCTATTTTTTTTTCTTGTTACGAATCGCCTTTTTAATGTCTAAGATTTCCAAGTTGTCTAATTTTAATATTTATTTCCTATGCGAAGAAATTTCAATCCAGTGTTTTTATTGAAATTATGATTAATTTCAAAAACAAAGAGTCTCGACATATTTGTTCCATATGTCCGATGTAATATTTAGTAATCACTTTAAATAAAATAGGATAGGATTAATTATGTTAATTATACTTTGATAAAAAAGCTTGTGTAGCTTTGAAACCGGGCGGTAGAAAAAATACAAAAATTGTGGTAAAAAAGAAGGTTGTTTTATATTATTTATTTTATAATAATAATTATTTCTGCTACACAACAAGCTTTCTACAAAAAAACAAATACACCCCATATCGATAGTTTTGTCATATTTGAAAGAGCATCAGATTTTATCACGTTTTATGTCAAAATGACTGTTTTGGAAAGAGTGACATATCGCACCCCCAGAAGTACACTGCCGTAAGTCTAAATTTGTCTGTTTTGAGTTATGAATGCAGTTCAACCTTTTTTTCTCTTAGGAAAACACCCACGTATTAAAAAAAAAATTGAGTGAGATACACCGCATATTTTAGTGTTCTTCGAAATTAACTGAGTAAAATAATAAAAAACAATAATGGACAGACTAAATCATGATCTTAATAGTGTATCACTGTGGCTAAAAATTAATAAATTAAAATTAAATGTTAAGAAAACTAAATATATGAATATAGGAAACAAAAGAATAGAAATTACACCATCAATTGTAATAGAAAATGAAAAACTTAATGAAGTCACTGAAATTAAATATTTAGGTGTAATGTTGGATTCAAAACTTACATTTCACCAAAACGCTAAGATGGTAATAAATAAGATTGCAAAAAAAATATCAATTTTGGGAAGGATCAGAAGATTTATTGATAAGGACTCCTGCAAAACTATTTACAAAGCAATTATTGAACCACACGTTAACTACTGTAGTAGCATTTTATTTTTATCAAACAAAGAAAACATAGATAAACTAACTGTATTACAAAATAAAGCCTTTAGAATCATTTTGAAAAAAAACAGATATACGAGGGTAAAGTCGATGGTAAATGAAATGAAATTATTAACATATAAACAAAGAATATTTTACAATACAATGATATTTGTTCATAAAATTATAAACTCTAATAAAAAAACAGAATTTTGGAAAAAAATTGATCGGAACCAGCATGAACACGATCACAATACTAGAGAAAAGAACAAAATTAGACTTCCATTTAGGAAAAAGGCAAAGTCACAAAATTCAATTTTATTTAAAGCAATTAAAAAGTATTACGAAATGGAAAAAAATATTTATGAAGAAAAAAACATATCAAAATTTAAAATAATGGTCAAGACATATGTGATAAACAATTTATAAATTAAATATATTTGTAATGTTATTATTAGAACACACATAACAATATGTATGATATGTGTGCCCTACTTTAAGATTGAAATAATAAAAAATAAAAAAATATTGAAAATAACACTGTAGTTATTTTGATGCTATAGTGTTCTGCTCATATTTTAACTGTCGAACAAGCAAATACTTTTTTTAAAACGGGGGTACAGAATCAATACACGTTAATTTACGAGCATCAATAAAATTTAAAAGGTTTGTTTTTGCTGTCCTGAAAAATTAGCAATGTCGACTTACCACAGTATTTTTTATTTTTTATTTATTTATAAATTTATTGCAAAAAAATAATATACATACTTAATAACAGGGAATCTATATAAAACCAATTAATGTCAAATGAAAACGGAGTATTCTCTGTTTATGATAGTCTCCATCTAACATGGCACAGCCTGTCCAAGATGGAGATTTTTTTATCTTTAGAGCGTAAGTAGTCCTATACTAATAAAACAATAACATAAAAAAGAAAAACTAAAACTACTTAATTATAAATGCCTAGCTAATCAAATGTAAGAAATTAAAAATCATTATTATACAAATATAAAGATATATATGTGCCAAGAATACATGTTACTTAAACATAATCAATAAATTATAATATATAATAAAACAAATATAAAGCAATAAAATACATAAAAATATAAATAATATGTGTACCAATTATATAAAGTACTACGTTTATTGATTTACATATATTTTTCAAAAAATCTCTCACCACACTATTTGTATGTGCAGTTAATTTTATTTTAAAATTTGTTTTACATTTTGAGTCTTTTATATTTGGCAGTAAATCATTAAACATTTTTGGAGCAATTACATTGTATTGCTTTTTACCAAAGGCGGTTGATACAAATGGGACAATACAGTTAATTTGTGTTGCTGAACAAGTGTTTATATTTTGTTGGGTTCTTTTGACCTCACTTAATTTATCATAAAATTTAAGTAGTAGGCACCTTACAAACAATTGTCTGACATCCAATATCTTTAACTCAGAGAATAGATCTTCCGTTGAATACCTCAAGGGTTTTTTGAGAATGATCTTCATGATCCATTTTTGTGCTATTTTTACTGGTTCAAGGATTGAATGAGAGCAACCTCCCCAAGATAAATTGCAATATGATAGTTTGCTTTGGCATATAGTATATTCCTGGGGTTGCAAGATATACCCTTTTTTAATCATTACTCTACCTATTTGTTAACCAGTTCATTTTATTGTTATTCCTAGAACTGGTTTGCAATAAGTACTTGCACCCTTTTAATTTATTCCAGTCATTAATAACTCTTTTCAACTTCAAGTTCATAAAATATAAATTTATAAATATTTATTTGTAAGCTTATAAATATATTTTTTTTAAATAATAAAGGTACTCTCTGCTAGTCGTTTTCTTTGGTTTTTGTCATCTACTATTTCTTCAAAAATGTATGAAGAAGATTTGAAGTCGCGTAAAATGTGACCGATTCAATTGACAAGTATTTTTGAGATTTTAATAAATGGAAGGAGGGTGTATGGGTAGACAAAGGCTCACCAATAAATCTCACCTTTGATATTTCCAGATATTCTACCGACAACAGCAACCAACAGCATTCTGACGGTGTGATCGCGTACCCTGACCTACTCGCCCCGCCCGCACGACGCACAGCGATCTGGCAACACCCGGCCGCCATGTTGGAGCGGCGCTCCGCCATCTTGCCCCCGCCTGACAGCGCGCGCTCCGAGGACGAAAATGGCGGCGAACAAATGCTGATGGAAGGACCGCTGTACTTGGATCCGTTTTCTTACAACTACCACAATGACAGAAGTTTCTTTGACGGACATGCTATAAGGGTAGGTTCTACTGTTTATTTTTTTCATGAACGCACACATATGATTAATTTAATCGTAAGATTACAAGGGACAGGACACAGGCAATAATTTTCAAATTTGGTGCACCGGTTGCACCTGTACCAACATCGACATTTAATGGACAGTGTTACCAACGTCAATTTATATACAGTCCTTCACATGTAATAAAAGATGGCCGGCAGTGAAGGCCATGTTTGGTCCATGCCTACTGAGAAAACATTATATTTTTTTAATTACTAATAAGTTCGACTTGAAGTTCAATTATCAATAAGAAGAATAATTGTCATTGGTTGAAAATGGCTGGCCGCTTGGTTCCTAATAAGAATGTTATTTTTAGTTTCGCGGTGCTGGTGCATGTAGACAGGATTGGTACTGGTTTTACCACCCTTCAACTTTATATAGATACACCAGATGCCGAGATCGTCGAGAATAAAATGTATGATTTTGGATTAACGATATTCATTAGTTCTCTATTTCCTTTCGGAAGGTAAGATGATCAGTCTTACGCTTCAGGTGCCAGTCCTGGGACTTTGTAATATTCCAGTTTAAAAATATTTTTTTAAATAAATACTACTATTACTTTTAGTAAATGATTGAATACCACATTTTTTTTTATTTTTTTTAAATAAATCTTCTGAAACATAAAGGACGCTTTTACAACAAAAGTGTTATTACCACGGAACATGATAACATCACTAACACCTATGTCTGAAGCTCTTTAACTTCACTAAAATCAACTAATGTAAGAATTGAAAAAATATGGATGTTCAAACATAGGCAAAATGGTAGATGTTACACAGTGTGTAAAGTGGCCACTTAAACCAGCCAATGACAGGTCATAAGCCCTGTAAATGCCTAGACTTCCATAATCCCTTATTCGAGGTATTCTCCATCCCTTTTGTAATTTGTTCATCTTAATGACTCCCGAGGGGGTGAAATCCAGTCTTTTGTTAACAAACATTTGGACAAACTCAAATATTGTAATTTCTTGTATACCACCAACAGGCCATGCCTTTGTGGGATTTTTCTGTTTCCTATTTTTACTGTTAATATGTATTTCATTGCTTTGCAATTATCCTTTATTTTTTTAATACTCGGTTTTACCTCTTATGTTTATTGTAAAAAAACAAAAAAATATTAATAAAAAATAAAAAAGTTGTTTGATGTTCCCTATCACTTATTTGGTCAAGTTTTTCAATCTTTACTGACACTAATTACATTTTTTTTTCTTTTCAGAGATCCGACGGCTCCCGGGGATTAATTTTCAATTAAACTTTACGACATTCAATCAGGAGATGGGTTTTAATCAAAATAAAACATTTCATTTTCAACTAAAAAAGGTTATGTAAACAAAAAGCTGAATTAATAATGTAGCCAGAAAACGAGAAGTTTTTGTTGGTAGATTTAAACATGATTTATTTTACTATCAATCTTATTGAAGTATAATATTTATCCAAAAATCATATCTTTAAAGTTCTACTGGATGTCATGTTAACGTATTTTAAAATAAATTACAAAATACCATTAAAATAAGCTGCTTTCCAGAAATTAACATAAGTCCTTACATAAATACGACAGTAATGATGTTTACTAAATTTCAAATGTTAAAAAATTTATTTATTAAATAACATATTAGCATTTTTTAAAACATTCATATCTACATAGGTACAAATCATATTTTGAAAAAAAAAAAATTTAAATAATTTTTTGGTAAAAAATTGTTTAAGGCAGCCAAAAATTCACACGAAGAATGATACTTAAGTCAATTTATAAATTCAATTTTTATTCCATTCAAACTTTACGTCTGTGTCTCTAAAACACAGTTCAATATTTTGTCAATTGAGTAGTAAATACATGAACTGTGGATTGCTCCGAAGTTGGAGCTTTCTACAAAAAGCATTAAGCACTTTGTGCTTGGTTTAAATTTTTTAAATAAAGTACCTATATGACAATATCAATTACAATGTTCTATGTACGTGTTTCGACAATAAAACTGTATACATTGTAAGAATATTTTACAAATAATTGCATTTTAAAAAGTTGTATTAAACCATTCGCGTTTATATTGAACGTATTGTAAGCAAGCTTTGATAAAAAGATAATAATTTTTAAAATATATAATGTACATGACTTCAATGTAACAGTAAATTTGCCGATTGAGAATGAATTTTACAGAATATGACAATAAAATTATAGTTCTGACTGATTTTAAGAAAGCACTTGTTCAAATAACTGCATATTTATTGTTATTTTTAAAATAAATGGAATATTTCGCATTCCATACTTGGATATCTCTAGAAATTTTTTCGACGGAGTTAGCGAAAATAAGTATTTACAACTTCCTGACGACTTACATACTATTTAAATTGTGTGTAGATTCAAACATTGGCGTGATTACAATGATGCTACTGTGCTTTCAAAGTTTGTAAACATGAAAATGAATGCTTTAAATGTTTCGTGACAATAAAAATATATCTTTATCTATTTGAGCTAGTATTACGAAGCACTGTTGAAAACGCAACTGGATAAAATAGTTTTGAAGTTTTCGATATTTTACATCGTGTATAAGATTAACGTTGGAAAATGTGTAATCACAAAAGTAATTTTAATAACTGAGCTATCAAAATGTAGGTTGAGTCTTCAATCGGAAATTAAAATCAATTTTAATATTTATCAGTCGATTGACAAACTCCTAAAATTATCGTACTTACATATATATATGTATTTAGACTTACTAAGTTTTAAATTTGTATACATAAGATTCATATCTACTAACAACCATATCTATTTTGCTTGACAAACACATTTTTTTGGAGAAAAACTGGAAAATTAATCGCAGAATTCCATATCATTTTAAGATAGAAAAAACGTAACTGTCTTTTCGTTTGATCTGAATCTTCGAAAGATTAAAATTTTAGCATCTAAATTTACTCTTAATATGTTGTACTTTATTTGTGAAATGTTTTTCAGAAATCTATAAGTTGAAAACAATAGCATTTCAACTAGATTAATCAAATGCTAGTTGGAATTTCATTCATAAATACTCGGTGTTATAGCTAACTGTTGTATTTATTACCTTGCCCACTATTTCCAAGAGCAGCTCTTAACTTCCCTAATATGCGATTGTTGTCTATTGTAGCTTCAATGATAGGTATGATTATGGTAAAAAGTAATATTTATTAAATAAAAATGTCAAAAGATGTATTTTTCTGTGTATTATAGTTGAGTGAATATTTGTATATTTAACTTTAACATTAGTTGATAAGAGAGATACTTCTTTAAAAATGGCTGCTATTACTTACGTGAAAACAAAACGTTACTCTATGTTTCCCAGCTTTATTTATTTACATCTGTTATGTAAAACAAACGTTTAAAAACAATGAGGTATTCCACAGTTAATATTTTTCTACGTTTAATATTATTTTAGGCATTATGATTTAAAATAAATAATTATTGGTGGGAGATCTCGTTTCGCATCTAATAAGTATTAAAATCTGTATGTTCAAAAAATCAATATTTAAAAAATCATTTAATCCCGGTTTTAAACTTGACTGAACCTAAAAGAGGATCTTCGAATAGTTCTGTATTATTTTGTCAAAATAGTATTTTATTCGACTCGCAACTGAATGGGATTTACACACGAAATATTATCACAGTTTTGGAGTAAGTTTTTTACATGTTTTATTGCGTACATCATATTTATATATATATATATTAATTGGCTCATTAACTGTACAACAAATACTCCCAAGTCTTTTCTCAAAATACCTGTTTTTATTTAGATACCACTGCCTACTGAAATTAATCATGCGTTTGTTAAGCATGTATCTTATGCATTGAATAATTATTGTTATATCGTGTGCATGTCCCATTTGATAGGTCTTATTAAGAATTACCGGTTAGGTTGTCTTTCATTGCCACGATATAGCTTTAAATGGCATGATGGATTTAACCAGAGCCCTAATTGGATAATTCTGCTTTTCCCCAAAAAAACTGCACTTAAAAGGGACAATTCAGTAGATAAATAAATCTTTCTAAATGATAATTATGAACGACTACGAAAATTTTAACATTTTACAAATTTGAAATATAAAATATACATTTCTCGAAAATGTTTGGATAAAATAATAAAAGAAGCATTATTTTTATTGCTGAAAATCACAAAAGTTGACAATAATTTACCCTAATATAATAAAATTAACTATTTTTATTCCGAGGGAGGCCGTAAAAAAGGTTCTGAAAAATCAATGTTTAAGTGATATGGAAATTTTATTAATTTATGTAAGTGCCAATGTCCTGTTTTTTAAACATTTATATGATATTCGTATAACCTTTCAACTGCACACAAATCACTGATAAGAATATTCAGTCGTGTATGAACAATTCGTCAAATGAGATTTTCAATGGCGTCTCCAAATTTAAAAAAAATAAAAACTGCTTGTCTTCCTACGCTCAAATCAATAAGCGTTCTTTGAAAAAATTATTCCTAAAATTATGTCCGGTCACCTCATTTTAAAGACGATCTAATCATTTCAGATTTCAGGTAATTTGCGGGATTATCTGACAAAATTTTACAATCGATTAATAACTTATTGTCGACCCGAGAAAATATTGGATCTATTAAAGGTCCCTTTTGTCTTCAGTATGCACTACGTTGATAAATGACTATACACATCATTTTAGAATATTGAAAAAAATACGCGTCTCATACTTAAAGCAATGAAAACTGTATTTAGATTCTGAAAATATCATAGATTCTGTTGCAGTGAAAAGGGCATACTTAATCAATGCTTTAATAATTTTAATGTACCGTAACTTATTCCTGTTAAACAGCTTTATAGAACTCATATTACATATAAACTATAATATGAAAAAAAATAGACTATTTGACTTGGCTTTAAATATTCTTAACGTTTTATTTTGGAGAAGTAATTATGAAATATCTTTGTAATTGGGTAAAATTGTGGTCTTTATTTAAATATATATGTCTATATCATATATGTATATTTGAAAAATATAATTTTAACAATACTTATAAACCATTTTAATCAAATCCCTTTTGAACATACATTCTTCCTAAACGTAATGTTTATGTATAATTACCTACTATTGGTGTTTTAAGGTTTTGTCACTAACTATATTTGAGAATAATCATATTTATATAACATGCTTTGATGTTACATAGATTTTGTCGAAAAGGTCAGTTCGGCTCTGTATTCATTGTTTTATCACGAATTTGTAATTACAATGTAAAATATATGATGTCGTGCAGTATTTAAAGCACATTTATATTTCGCCAAAAAAATTATATAATGAAGCGTGTCATCAATTGAGGTAAATATGACAATAAAAATCAGTATAAGCTGATGAATCTTTATGCAACTTTTAATGATGTATTGATGTGACAATAATTTTCAACCTTAAAAATATAAATGTGATGTGCTTAATACCATAATATAATATTTATGTAACAGTTCATAATACATCTACAAGTCTTGGGCGAATCGAAACATCTCGCTGCAGTCATGCGTGTAAATTCGTGTATTGCAAATCCAAGAATCAGTAGAATCATTGGATGAAGAAGAGAAAGATGAGTCAATGTTTACAATCATTGAAAATATTTCAGCTATTTATTGCCTACTTAATGATAATGTTGAAATATTGGCTATGTACGAGTAAGCTCGGAATAAATGAAAAATGTTCAAAACATATTTCCCGTTCTTCGAAAAGATTGTGTATTTTCATGAAATGGTCAACTGTATGATTTTGTTTCTGATTGTTGAAATATTTTCTGAGAATTTTCATAAAGTATTTCAATGCTGTTTTTGTGCAATATTATTTAATAAATTATGTATTATTTAAGTTTGTCGAGAAGCAAACTTTGTAAATTTACGTTTATACATTACTATGATTTTGTTCGTTTCGTTGAGTTATAAATATATACATATTATATGCCACCTAATGTAAGAAATGATTGTAACATATTTAATGTAGATTGAAATTTACTTAAATAAATTTAAATCCTGAGCAGTTTTTTTAAGTTTCCTTTACTATTGTTCTTGTTCTGCATTTACAAGAACGTCATTTAAAAAACCACACATTTACATCACAAAGAGGAAATCAAGCATTTTTTTACATTTGTGATTTTTTTTTTATTTTTTTTTTTTATTTATTATCATATTATATTACATACTCAAAATTATAATTTATACAAAGTTGCTATGACTATCTAACTAAGGTTATTCACTCCGTTCTTAGACAGTCAAAAAATAAATAAAAACAGTAATCAAAATATAGAAACAGTTATAAAGATAGTAGATAAAGTGGAAAACAAGGTAAAAAGTGGAGTAAAAGCATAGTAAAAAATGAAGCAAAAACATAGTTAAAAATGAAGCAAAAACATAGTTTTAAAAAAGTAATAAATGTAGTGAAAACATAGTAAAAAAAAGTAGTGAAAACATAGTAGAATACTTTTTTTTTAAATAATTTTTTTTAAAATTTATTTAGTATAATATAAATTTGCAACATGTTAAAAAAAAACATAATAAAGCAAAAGTACATAAACAAACAACGAAACGAAATACCACCCTAAAAAGAAGCAACCTCTTGTGCTTGCTGTGGGATTGCAATATTACTAATTCAAGTGCAAAATACACATATATTTCAAAAAATAAATGAAGGTAAATAAAACATTTTTTTACAAATCAGTGCATTTACATAAATATTTTAAAACTCAGTAAAATGCGAAGTAAAAACAGAATACATAGTAAGAAACATGTTTAAAGTCATAGTAAAAAAATATAAATGTATGTGTATAGCCATATAATTAAGAAAAGTCCAGAAGGAGCGTAGAATCATATTTGAATACATCGGACTGTGTCCAATAATTCCCCCACTCCACCTTACTTTCGCCGCTCGCATTCATGAGGTCGCCGGGTAATGTTGCTTGACGGTGAAAAAAAATCATAACACAAATGTGAGGCAAAAAAAGTAATCTGTTAATTTCTCTAAAATTTTATTGTGCACGCGGAAACATTGATTGACACAACAGAGTAGATAAGTAAAGGGTCATTTAATAAGAGTAATTGAATTGATGAACTTTGAACTTAAAATATAAAACAAATTTTATTTGACATAAAACGGATATTTTTATATCATGTCAAATGATATTTGATTTGATAATGTCGTTAAATCTCCCCCACGGCGTTGTTTAATCTGAGGTCTAATTTTCATTAATTCTTTCATTAGATGAGCAAAGTAGGGTAAAAAAATTTACTACCCTGGCAACACTAACGAAATTTCCATTTTGTTTCTTCGACAATCTGACAGATAGAAAATAATTCAATTTTTAAGTAATGCATTTGTTATAAACGCATTCATTTGCTAATTACACATGAAATGTGATTGCATCCTGTTTCTTTAAGATCCTAGCAGTATTTCTACACTTTAAAAGGACACAACACGGCATAGTTGAATTCAAACCAGGAGTTGCGTACTGAGAGAAACTAATGGGTCAAAACGTAAACCTACTCATTTATGAGTAGTTTAGTCGCATTCTGTTTGATGTGCGTATGCGGTTTCTGGACTATTCTCAATCCTATGTGTATAGCAAAAAGTATGTTTAAAAGAACATAGCAAAATACCGAGTAGAAAGAGAAAAAAACATAGGAAAAATGTGATGTCTGTGTCTGATAATAACATCTTAGAAAAGGGACACGACAGAATGAACTCAAAAGGACGGAAAGATTGCTTGCAATTTTTGTCTCTTTACAGACTTTTTTCCACCCTCCAAACGAAGAAAGTTAAACAGAGTGACAGATGACAGTGTCTCAGTATGCAATACGTCCCAACATTTTCCATCTTTGTCAGTGTTGGTACATAGCGTCGGCGTCGTAGCTAGGGGCGGGCCGGGCGGGCGGCTGTCAGGGGCGCAACTCTCAGGGGGGCGCGCTTTCCAGACTCACAGCATTCTTTTCTCTTTCTCTTCCTAGAAAATAAGTCTTAGGGGGTCAAAATTCAAATCTGACAAGATTCAGGGCGCCATGACCCTAGCTACGACGCTGTAGCGCACAATGTTTTTTTAATTTTGTTATTATTATTGTGTCTATTTATTTATTTTATTTTATTTTGTTTGGGATTTTTACAGCTATCACATAAAAAAATAAGTAGAAATATTTTAACAATACTAGAGCCAATTAAAAAAATCCACTGTAAATCTAATAATATATAATACCAGGTGTTCTTTAAACCCTGTCACATCCGAAACCACGATGATCAGTATGGGCAAGAAGACATATTGGCATATTAAAAAAAATATAAAAAAATTGTATAAATAAAATGTTAAAAATAACAAATGGTTGCCAACTTCTGCAGTTAACGGTGTGTCAGACTCCCCCATCCCTCCACCTCATTTCTCCCCTGCAGAAGTTAGCAACCATTTGTTTTTTTTAAATATTTTATTTTTTAAAAATTTTATTCGTTCTAAAAAAAAATTAAATGTGCCAATATGTCTTCTTGCTCATACTTATCATCGTGGTTTCGGATGTGACAGTGTTTGAAGAACACCCTGTATATAAGAAATAGAGTTTACGTAATTGTATGTGTGTGACGTTTGTATTCATGTGTGTGTATGTGAATGAATGAGGGAAAGTGTGCATGTGCGAATGAATGAGAGAGAGGGTGCGTATGTGTGGGTGCGGAAGTATAAAAATATAAATAATTTAAAACTTGTAATTATATTGAAATGTGTACAGGAAAGAGCTTGGTTAGAAGTTTGATTATGATTCTTTTTATTTTGAAGTTTGATTATATCCTGTCCTGTGAGGAGATTAACTCAAACCAGCCAACGACAGGTCATAAGCCCTGTAAATGTATAGACTTCCATATTACCTTCTCAAAAATGTTTTTCCTCTCTTTTGCAACCAATTAAAATCTAAATAACTCCCAAGGGTGGAAATCCAGCCGGTCTACAAACATTTGGACATAAAACCTAAATAACAGTTTAAAAATCACAAAAGCGCATCAGATGTATAACCTAGTGAGGTATTTATTTAGTTTAAAAAATGTACCGGCTATTTTTTTAAAAGTAAATCAATGAAATAAGCAGTTGGCATTTTTAAACGAATGTTTTCAAACGAATGCCCCAACAAGGCGAAACAATTGTCACGAAATTTTTATTTAAATATATGAAAAATAAAAAAAAGTGATTTGAGTCTACTTCAGTAGATCAGTGTTCGATTTCTTACATTAAGTTTAACTAATTAATTGTAACTGCAAAATTCTGAAAATATATTATGTTAAAGTTGAGCACTAGACAGAATTAAGAATAGTCCAGAAAGATCGTAGAATCATATTTGAATAAATCAGACTGTGTCCTAAAATCCCCCCACTATGCCCCACTTTCGCCGCGCGCATTCGTGATGTCGCCGCGTAATGTTGCACGATAAGAAAAAATATAATCATAACACAAATGTAAGGTTAAAAAAGCAATCTGTTAATGTTTTGATAAAATTATAAATAAAGTTATCAATAAAACATCTTGGTTTAGTTTTACTGATAACTTTATTTATAATTTTATCGAAATCATTAAGTATGGAGTTTTATCAAGAAATATAATAAAAAAACATCAATATTATTAGTTTTAAAGTAGCAAGATAACGATTTTTTATTAAAAAATAAAGTGTAGATTTTTTTTCCTGTGGGTATTGGATATTCATTTCCAGTAAAAGTAAGTACTTAAGGAATATTCAGTTCAAATATAAATTATTTATTGGTGCAATTCTTTAGTTATATATGGCTAAACCTATGTTCAAGAACATTTGAACGTTGTTATGCAGAAAGCAGCCAGTCCACAAATATCTTGTTTTTAAAACTGTCTGAATATTTGTTAATTATGTTTCATTTTTAGATTAGTCTTCTTTGTTTATTCTCAAATGTAATTTCAAAAAACTAAATTGTTAAGTGTCCTCGGTACGGGAAACCCCAGTGAGGTCACATTATTTTTATTATTAATTATAGTTTGTAAGCGAAAAATATGAATAAATAAAATAAGGCTCAGCATCTGAAACTTCAGTAGAACTAGTAGAGAGCTAATCATAGTCTGGATCCCGGCGCATCTTGGTATTTGAGGTGGTGAATAGTCCTCTCGATATGCGTATGTATTTCTGACGTGAATGGAATGAATTCGAGAAGAATTCAAAACGAAGCAAAAAGTAGATGGAATGCTCTGTGGGAATTGACTTCCAAATGTAAGGGAGTATTCTAAAAAAATATTCAAGGGAGAATCCCAAACTTCTCTTGGTTCTATTTAACGAGTTTTCCTAAGAGATTTGTCTCTAAAATAAGATGGTTACAAATGAGGAAGTTCAGTGGTTTTTTCAATTTTTTTATTTGTTAATAGACCGTTAAACTAAGTCAATTTTTTTTTAAAATTTTTACATATCGCATTATCGGCGCGACGATTTTTTCAAGTTTTGTATTTCTGAAATAACTCCGCGTGTGACGTCAGAGGTTCATATCTGCTTATTCTTATTCAGTTCTTCCTATTGGTCCAGAAGCGACAAGCAGACCGGAAATCTTCCATAGCTCTCAGATCATAGGTTGATTCACATGAACCAGTGACGTCATTTAAAGTAGTGCGTTTTTATCAAAATATTTTTTATTATTTTTTCTGTACATTTTCAAGAAACTTTGCGGTACAATTTAATGCTCTAATTTTTACCCCGCGTAAGAAAACATTTTTTGTATCCAATTTCCCGTGGGGCTGAAGTTCCTCATTGGTTACTGCAATATAAATAGCCTAAATATAAATAATATTCTGAATTAGTGAATATGGTTTGGACCACGAGACTCTCGGTCACATATTTTTCTTTTGTTTTTTTACAATAAACATAATAATAAAACAGAGTATTAAAAAAATAAAGCATAATTACATATCAATGAAATACGTAATAATAGAAAAATAGTAAACAAAAAATCCCACAAAGGCATGGCCTGTTCGTGTGTATACAAGAAAATGTTAATGAATTTCTGTAAAAGATAATATGGTATTTTTTTATAGTAATTAAAAAAGGAAATAAAAAATATTTGAAAAAAAATATTAAAGGGCAACAAAATAAATCATATAAAAAATGAGTTCATATCTTTAGTTTGAATCCAGGATAGTAATAGTAATAATCCATTTACCTTATTAACATGTCATTACTCCTCTCTATCTTTATCCTGAAGTTATCCACCATCTATATGGTTTCCCCATGAAACATCCTCTCAGAAAATAAGGTACATTTTTGGGCATGAAACCATCATATTCCTAATGCTGTGCATATTATATTTTACCCTTGGCAGAAATCATTATTTCTAGGATGGATCGCAAAAAAAAAACGATTTAATTTTATGCTATTTTTTTATACGCCTCCACTCGTTTGAGAGAGATTTTGGCTCTTTAAAACAAGAATAAAAGGTAAATTAATATACATTTAATGAAATGACAAAAAAAATATACCTTGAAAAAATATATAATTTTAAATCAGAATTGTGACAATAAAATATTGTTACCGTCTAAATTAAACGTAAAAATCACATGAAATTGTTGGCTAAAAGTAAAGAGAGACATTAAATTAGTCTTATTATTTAGATATAACAAATTAAATTTAAACAATTTAGTTGTATTATAAAAAAATGTTCAGGAAAATAACAATAATTCTTACTCTTAAAAACAACATATTAAAAAAAAAATTACCTTTGGTTGGTCAAAGAATGTGATCAAATGACATGAATGAATTAAACATATTTGGATTAAATAAATAATTTGATTAATCACGCAAGAATTCTACAATTATAAAACTAAATTTGAAAAACTGCATTAAACATATTTGGATTAAATAAATAATTTGATTAATCACGCAAGAATTCTACAATTATAAAACTAAATTTGAAAAACTGCATTAAACATATTTGGATTAAATAAATAATTTGATTAATCACGCAAGAATTCTACAATTATAAAACTAAATTTGAAAAACTGCGTTCGGGTGTAGACTTTTTGTGTCTTCCTTACCGACCGAGAAAAATGTAGATTTTTTTTCAGCTGGCAACATCATTTGTTTATTGACAAATGACAGGCCCTCGCGGTTTAGCCTGTGGACCGACGGATATATAATAAAATGTCGAAAGTATCGCTTTTATACATATTTTTCTCGAAATAAGTCGACCGACGCGTTAAATATGTGAAAATCAACAGTGATAGTTCATGTTGCCGCGCTTAATTCGCAGCGTAGGCGGACAATCAATCGTGTAAAATGCATATAAGCTTGACATTAGGGGCCATTTTATTTTCGTTCGTTCATCACTTATATTGCGAGGAGAGTGGAGATAATCGCCAGAAACACGGAATTTTAATCGGTAAGAAGATGGTTGTTCGTAAATAAGCGATCTCGGGGCGTTGGTAGCGCGATTCTTTTTGTTTCCGGATTGCTCTCAATCGGGTCGACCTACTGTTAAAACTGTCATTCTTGGGGTTATTTAAGTGTTCCCTTTTAATGTATTCGTTTCGTTCGTCCTCCTTTATCTAATCGTCCGCATTTGGTACTCGAAGTAGAAGATCGAATCTTTATTCGCACTTGTTAGACTTATCAATTAATTCTGTTGTCTCGATTTGGCCGGTTTAATTTGACTTGTGCAAATTTTAAATGATTTAAACAGCGTAATTTTTATTGTTTATATGCATGCCAAGTGCTTTAAAAAATCTAATGAATTTGAACAATACACATGACAATTGTTTTGATAGCAGTTAATATAATATGAGCTTTGTTTTATTTTAAGTAATTACCTGTTGTACTTATTGTCCAAATTAAAATATTCTTAATTCAAACAGCATATATGTAAATTTTTTTATGTTTTCATTTCAGTTACAAAATAAATAAATTTAGAATTATGATATACAGTTGAACTTGGTTGTAACGATCACGAAAATAGCAATATCTCGGATGTAACGAGATTTACAACATTTATTGGCATTTTAGTTGACGGTTTTCTCCGTACCATAGAATTAAGAAAAGTCCAGAAACCGCATACGCACATCAAACAGAAGGCAACTCAATTACTCATAAATGAGTAGGTTTATGTTTTGACCCATTAGTTTCTCTCAGTACGCAACTCCTGATTTGAATTCAACTATGCCGTGTTGTGTCCTTTTAAAGTGTAAAATACTGCTAGGATCTTAAAGAAACAGGATGCAATCACATTTATTTATTTTTTCAATGAAAAGAAACATTAGCGCTCTCATAATTTGCCCAAATATTTCAATTTTGGTGGCCATTTTCAACGAGTTGTAAATAACTCACTATTAGAAAATGGAAATCAAGTTGGGGTAGAGTGGGGCTCGAACCTCGGACCTCTGATCCGTGAGTCCGCAACGCTAGCCACGGAACCACAACCCGACTAATTTCATGTGTAATTAGAAAATGAATGTGTATATAACAAATGTATTACTTAAAAATTGAATTATTTTTCCATCCGTCAGATTGTCGAAGAAACAAAATGGAAATTTCGTTAGTGTTGCCAGGGTAGTAAATTTTTTTACCCTACTTGCTCATCTAATGAGAGAATTAATAAAAATGGGATCTCGGATTAAACAACTCTGTGGTGGACATTTGACTGACATTATCTTCAAGACATCAAATATTATTTAACATGATATAAAAATATCCGTTTTATGTCAAATAAAATTTGTTTTTTATTTTAAGTTTAAGGTTCATTAATTCAATTACTCTCATTAAATGACCCTTTACTTATCTACTCTGTTGTGCCACTCAATATTTCCGCGTGCACAATAAAATTTTAGAGGAACTAACAAATTGCTTTTTTTTTTTTGCTCAAGTATTTGATGGACTTGATCGTGCCATGTCTTTCTCGGTCTTCCTCGTTTTCTGCATCCATCAACATTCGCATCGTAGATCCTTTTAGCCGTTCTTTCGCCGTCCATTCGCTCTTCATGTCCAAACCAGCGCAGAGCTCCTCTCTTGATTTTGTCGATAATGCTTGTCTCAGCCATACATAATGTACGAATCTCAACATTTGTGCATCTATCGTACATAGTTTTACCACACATTCGCCTGAGAGATTGGATTTTGACAGCATTCCTCCTGTTTTTCCAAGTCCATACTTCGCTCCCATACACCAGGGTCGACCAGGACTCCATTGCGAACTGCTAATTTTGCCTCTTGCGACAAAAAAATATTTGCCAAAGTTGATTTAAGTGCCCCATTCCCTCTGTTCCCGGCACTCACCCTCCTTTCAATATCTTTCTCAGTCATCCACCCCTAGTAAACATACTTCCCAGATACACAAATTCCTCTGTTTGTTTTAGTAAAACTTCATTCACAGTTTATTTATTTTATTTACAAATTTATTGCAAAAAAATAATATACATACTTAATAACAGGGAATCTATATCAAACCAATGAATGTCAAATGAAAACGGAGTGTTCTCTGTTTATAATAGTCTCCATCTAACATGGCACAGCCTGTTCTAAGATGGAGATTTTCTATCTTTAGAGCATAAGTAGTCCTATACTAATAAAACAATAACATAAAAAAGAAAAACTAAAACTCATTAATTATAAATGCCTAGCTAATCGAATGTAAGAAATTAAAAATCATTATTATACAAATATAAAGTATATATATGTGCCAAGAATACATGTTCCTTAAACATAAATAATATATAATAAAACAAATATAAAGCAATGAAATACATAAAAATATAAATAATATGTGTACCAATTATATAAAGTACTACGTTTATTGATTTACATATATTTTTTAAAAAAATCTCTCACTACACTATTTATATGTGCAGTTATTTTTATTTTAAAATTTGTTTTACATTTTGAGTCTTTTATATTTAGCAGTAAATCATTAAACATTTTTGGAGCAATTACATTGTATTGCCTTTTACCAAAGGCGGTTGATACAAATGGGACAATACAGTTAATTTGTGTTGCTGAACGAGTGTTTATATTCTGTTGGGTTCTTTTGACCTCACTTAATTTATCATAAAATTGATTTAAAATTTAGTCGTACTTTCATTTCTTTCAAAAAGTACTAAATCTCATAAACATTATCAAACTCACACACCTTGTCAACTTTAATGAATGAATTAGAACAATTTAGACAAGCACGCGAGGCTGCCTACAGTACTGACCTCGTATGTTAGTTCAAGATCATTCTTCTCCATGTGTAATTACATTACTGCTTATTAAGTATTCTCAACAGCTCATCAGTTGTGTGGTCACTGGGATACTAAATAAGCACCTTATCGCAATCTTTTTGTATGGTATCGATTTCATTGGGTTTTACGGCCTTGCAATCCTTTAAGAGATTCTACCACTTTTTCTGTTTTATTTTTGTAGCTAAAGTAGGTTAATAACTCGTCTGTCTCGTGGTCTAATGGTCAGCGCGTTTGCCTACCAATATCTAGAAACTGTGCTGTAAACTCATGTTACATTAAGCAAACGGCGACATATTTTGAGATACAGGTATTTAAATCAAAAATTTAATGCATATTTTATTTTATTCAGAAAACATACAGTCATACATAATAAGCATTAAAAAGAACAATTTCTTAACATAAAAAGACCAATTAAGTTTTCATAAATTATGCAAAAGATATTTATTTATTTATTTATACTTTTACATTGTTTGTATTCTTTTTTTTTATACAGAATAATGTTCCCTCACTGGGGTGTCCCGTGCCGAGGGAAACATTTTACAAAATGTGAAACATGGCTAAGATTAGCTATTTAACAAAGTTAACAAAATTAACAAAATAAGAACAATAAAAAAAACAAAAATATTCAAAAAAACATAACCAATTTATATAGACTAATTAATAAAATTCATAAACAGTGCATACATTTTACATATTTGGCTTGATCCACTCATCGATCCGTGCGCAACCCACCTCCACTATCCATTTCTTAATAGCAATTTTATATTTTGAGAACTTACTAATTGTCCTTATGGATAATGGAAGTAGATTGGACACTTTAACCGAGTAGTAGGTCAATCCTCTTTGACCGAAGGTTGTATTTATTTTTTTATTTTTTTCATATAAACATAAAATGTAAAAAAATAAATAAGAAATTCAAGTGAGAAAAGAATAATTTATGCTCCTTACTTCTTTTTTACATATTAGATTGAAGATAGATGAGACGAGGACGACCAAGGAAGACGTGGCACGATCAGATAAACCAAAGTCTTAAGTCTGGTCATGTCAAAAGCAGACAGAACCGAAAGGCATGTATGACAAGATGTATGAATGTGGAAGAAGCTAGGAATGTATGCCAGGATAGACGTGTGTGGTGGGTCCATTCTCTCGTAGTAGTTTTATTATCTACGAACACGCACAGCGCAAAGATCTATATTTATCTGAAAACCGCACGTAAATCAGTTCAGCCGTTTAGGAGGAGTTCAGTGACATCACACGTACAGAGGAATTATAAATATTAAAATAATCAGGCTATTAGATTAAAAATGATATTTTGGATCGATTTTCTTATCTAATAATAAAACGCCACTCATCTTTATTCAATATTTTAAGATTTTTGTTCACATCGGTTCAAAGTAGACATAAAGATAATTTTATGGTCTACTTTGTCAAATGCCTTGGAAAAATCAGTATAGAGAACGTCAATCTGCTGACCATCCTCAAGTGCTTTGATATAAGCTTTGGTTAGAGGTGGTTAATCTGGCAGATCTAAATCCATGCTGTTTATCAATCAGTCTAACTAGCCGACATTACCGCGAATGTGTTAATTAAACAACATATTATTTTACAGTTCCTTCTGCACCCCACAACTTATCCATTAAGAAAATCACTTCAACCGAAATTCATCTAACTTGGGCCAAGCCAACCGGCACTCACATACATTCCAACCAACCCGAGTCGCCCCCGGATGTGCCGCCCATCCTCGACATCACTCCGGCCGCAGTCAAGCACAGCGACCTGCAGGACGGCGACGTCAAACCCGGCGACCTCAAGGCCGGCGACGTCAAGGCCAGTGACATCCTCTCCAACCAGGACAGCGCTCTCGCTGGGATTCTGAAAGATCACCGCGACGGCGCATCTTCGCTGCTGAAGAGCGACTTGACCCACGAAGAGACGTTCAGAGTCGACAGTGATGGATTCAGCTCCGAGAACGTGCCGATCTACGAACCGTGGCGGGAAGAGAGGGAGAGGTATTTTAGGCGGAGGAAACGAAGGCGCGAAGCACAGACAACGACAATGGAAACCGTCCCAACGACGATTTTGCCAAAACAGGTATTTTCTTTATGGATTAAGTCAGTTTACATTTCGTTACACTTATAAATGATTATTATTTATTTATTTATTAATTTTTACTTTATTAAATTAGTTCATAAGTTCTTTAGATCTATTATAAAAAAAGTATGTATGTACTATAAAAATAATATCAAAATTTAAACTTAACGTTTTAGACATACACGGCTAAAATGGGCTCATTGCATTTTAAAAAATAAAAATTTTCGAGATATAAATGCCATTTTTTTCTCCTGAACGAGTTTAATAAAATGGAATACTAAAAACTAACTACACGTGGTGGTTTTTATCAGTTCAAAAAAAAATTAAGTTGACATTTTTGTTACTTTTTCTTTGTATGTATGTAAAAAATATGTTTTACGTTTATCAAACATCTATTCTATTAAATATATGAACCCATTTTACCAGAAATAAGGTTTTAATTCTTCTTTTGCAAATTGGAAATCCTGCATGTAGTTTCTTTAATGACAAATTAGTTTTTACTAAACTGGATTATGTAATACATTCCTTTTGCAGGTTGTGACTAAGCTACCAAAGACTGATTTAGGCTCCCCACCCGTAAAGAAGAATGAGGCGATGATAGTTTTGGACTCCACCGAAGAACCGACCACAGGAGACAATGAGGTACCTAGTCTTTTCATTGTAAACCTGTTTTCATTGTTATGATAATGTCGCCGGATAATTTTTGCCCAAAACAGCAAACTATTGAGTTTTGAGAATAGGTGCCTCAGAAGAATACTGGGTGTGGGGTGGTATGACTTCGTATGGAATGTGTAAATAGACGGTGGATGCAGCAACCTACAGTGACAACCGTCGTCAAGCCGAAGCGATACAACTGACTGAGAAAATCTTTTTTTTTTCCACAGCTGTGGCTTTCTTCGACGTGAAAATCACCGTTCTTGAAGAGTTGAAACCATTCATGACATGTTCTTTCATTAATAGCGGCCTTACCATAAGTATTTGACAGCATTCGATAAGCCTTAGCCGCAGATTTCTTCATATTGAAGCAGAAAATTAAAACCTCCCGCAGATGACAAGAATTTGGTTCGTAAACTGACATTTAAAATCGAGAATAACTTTATGATGCAGACACAATTCAAAAACTACTCTTACTCAAATGAAAGACATAACCCCCACAATACATCACATACAAATAATATAATCACTAGATCCTCAACACATATACAACTTAAACAAATACAAACTAATACCACTTTCGGACAAAGGGATTTTGAGTATTATTCAATTAAAATCTATAACCTACTTTCACTATCTATTAAAACAATTAGTAACGAGAAAAAGTTTTAAAAGGCTATAAAAAATGGATATTGGAGCTAGGTTGAAGTAAAATGGATTGTCTCATTCGCCCATACCAATATTGAATCAACTGCCCCACAAGTGTATAGCTTATGTTATTTGTCGTCTGAATATTTGTTAATTATTGTTAGTCTTCTTTGTTTATTCTCAAATGTAATTTTAAAAAAAAGTATATTGTTAAGTGTCCTCGGCACGGGAAACCCCAGTGAGGTCACATTATTTTAATTATTAATTATAGTTTGTAAGCGAAAAATATGAATAAATGAAATAAATATTTCCATGAGATTATGTTAACAGATGCCCAAGTTTATTGCATGACGTGTATGATCTATTTATGTCGACCACTACTTACCGCTAAAGCCATCTGCAAGAAAATGGCGAAAGCAAAGTTGTCCACCTCATTTTTATTTTATTTAAGTTAATGTTGTGCACACAGTGCTATATCAATATAATTACAGTGTTATTACAAAAAACATAAACCTAACACAGCACCAATTACGTACACAACACAATATATAATACAATTTCTGACAGGACAACGAATTGTGACAAGAATGTGTTTAACGCATGACTCTACTTGAATGAAATATGGTGTTTGTTTTATATAATTTTCAAAAATAGGCTAAATATTATTAATTGAGGCTAATGTTATTAATCGAGGCTAAATATTGTTAAAAGAGGCTAAATATTATTGTAAATGAGACTCAGCTTCCGTTTGTAGTGGAGAGCTGAGCCGTTAAATATATCAAGATCGCACATCTTCTCAAATTTGGCAAAATGACTAATCGCTCTTCCTAATAGAGAACTCTGAGCTGCTCTGGTGTTGAATTTGTTGTTGCTCAGTAACGTAATATGTCTAGTTTGACAAAGGGGAATATTAAAATGGATTCAATAAAATTCCCTTTTACAGGTGTCCGATCTCTCTGACGTGGAGATAACAACCGAGTACGAGGGTCAGTTCATCAACTATGTCTTGTACTATGAAGAAGGCTCTTCCGAAGTGACCGACTTTATTGAATTGCCCAACGCCGGCCACAAACCGACAAAGAGATTGTCCAACGTGAAGGAGATTGTTCTCGCCCACCAAGATGGCAGAGACGGACTCAAAGGAGTTAAATATACATTAAAAGGATTGAGTAAGTTATTATTATTTTTTGATCTAGCAGCATTAAGCTGATGCCTGTAAAAACATCTAGCACATTGTGTTTTCTTTCTTATTTTCTTTTTTATTTAATGGCTTTTTTCACCTCCGTACTGGGGTGTTCTAGCCAGCGTCGATCACACATTTCGTTTATGAGGGTTGATGAATATTCTCCACCTCTGACCTATTTCAAAGTAGTTCCCTGGGCTTGTATGCACTTCTTCCAGCGATGCTTCAACATTTCTATAGATGTGAAAATCACCTCAAGGGCGCTGTACACTTAATAAATATCCCAGTACGTCTTGCAGCTACAGAGCGCATGGACGGTTGGGATTCTAGTTCCTCGTTTTCAATAAGGATCAATCAAAAAAATTATAACAGATAGGAGCTAGATTACAGAACGTCTTGCAGCTACAGAGCGCAAGACAGTTAGAAATTTAGCCCCCATTTACACATTTTAAAAATTGACAAAAAAATTTAGTGTATTAATGATACTAAAAAAATTAAATAATATGAATAATAAAAAGGAGTAAGATTACAACACGTCTTGCAGCTACTAAGCGCAATTGGAATTCCAGACCCCATTTACAAAATTTAGATATTTTAAAGTTGATGCTAGATAACCAATCATCGTGCAGCTACAAAGCGCATGGACGAGTGGAATTCCAGCAAAGTTAGAATGATATCAATAAATTTACAAAAAATAGAGCATAGTAGTAAGTTTGTCAAGTGTTCATGCCAAGAAGTAAGCAATAAAAAACTAAATAAATAAAGCACTGTATCAACTCCATGGTTAACAAAGGGAGATAGATGTCCGAAGAGAATCTTTTGTAGACAGTAGGTAGATACCGTCACCATGTGGCCCACTGGCTGCTGGAGAATTTCTGGAAACGCACGTGTGTAGACTGGGGGATTATGCCTATTGGTCCAACGACTTGGTGTCCATTTTGGTCCGTATTATTTCATTTTATGATACTTTTACTATCCACCGTTAGTTACTATAGATGAAACAACCCATTTTGTAAATTGTTTACTATTACTATAGATTATTTACTATTACTAACGATCAAACAACCGGGCCTAAGAGTTTAGAGTCTGCACATATGGAAGTCGTTTCAGGCTCGACGAAAGCTTTGTAGCTCGTCTTTGGATTCTTTCCGACAAGTTCATATTCTTTGCAAAATAGGAATGAATGTCAAAAAGGAAGTTTTGAGATAGAACATTTTTAAGATTTCAAACCTCTTGGACATTAAAATAAAGTTATAAATTATTATTATTATTAATAATAATACACTTGCAGCTATTAGGCTGATGCGTGTATATCAAGTGTACATGCTTATTAAACATTATACATTGCTGTGTGCATCTAGTTAACATTCACTGAACTAGCACCAATCACTTTCCCGGGAAGGCCATTCCATTTCTCCACAACTCGGTTTGTCAGGAAGTTCTTCCTGGGGTTGGATGAGAAGGAGGTAGTGTTGAGTTTCAATGAATGACCTCTGAGATGGCGGTTTTCATTCATAGTGAACATTGATTTCAACTCTGGTACATTATATTGCTCAGTTAAGATCAAGTCACCACGCTGCCTCCGCTCTCCCAGTGACCTTAACCTGAGCTCCCTTAAGCAATCCTCGTATGATTTATTTCTTAGAGAACCTACCATTTTAGTTGCTCTTCTCTGGACTTTCTCCTCCAGATTTGGTAGGCATACTCCAGGAGTGGACGAACATATGTTTTTTAAATTTTGAGGAACAAATCTTGGGTGAAGTGAGTGAATGTTTTCCTTATTAAGTCTAAAAGGGAATTGGTGCGTTTGACAATTTCGAAAATATGTGATTCCCATTTAAGATCACAAGTAATCACAACTCCGTAATCTTTAAATATAAAGGTACCTGCTTAATGAAAATAGCCAGTACTGTTTTATATCATTTTAAATGGCTTTTATTAAATTATCTCTTTATTTCCAGCATTTAACTGACAGCCACCCCTTTTGTATATTTTTTTCTTGTTTAATTATCTTGAAAAGTAGAGCCTTTATGTAAAATTTTAATTAACAAAAATGTAGATTGTGGGAGCTGCCACCAGATGCCATTATAAGTTTTAAACACAAAAAAATAAAAACCATTCTGTTCCCTTTAATTGTGAATTTCGTAGTCGAATTGGTCTGATTTAGGATAAAAATGAGGAGAGGAGAAAAGCTGAGAGGCGTGCGGTCGGATAAATCCCGTGTCGAGAAAACTAAATAATTCACTTCTGATTTCAGAGCCGTACAGCGAGTACCGCATCTGGGCGCGCGCGTACTACGCGGACCCGTCCGCGCCGGCCGCCGCGCCGCCGCCCGGGCGCCTCGGCCCGCCGAGCGCGGCGCTGAGCGCGCGCACGGACGTGCCGCCGCCGTCGGCGCCGCGCGTGCGCGCGCTAGCGTGCGACCAGCCGCGCGGCACGCTCCTGCTGGCGTGGTCGCGCCCCGCCAGCTACGCGCGCTCGCTGGACGCGTACGGCGTGGCGCTGCGCCGCGCCGGCGCGCCCGTGCAGCGCGTCCGCCTCGAGGCCGAGGAGGACCACATAGAGACGGCCATCAGCCTGGTGAGATTACTCCCTAATGGACTGAAAACCAATGGATTTTCGAACTATGATTTGATTTGGGCTTAAATTTTTGATACATGATTATCTGCATCAAATTTTTTCTTTAGTACAACCATAGAATTAAGAATACTCCAGAAGGAGCGTAGAATCATATTTGAATACATCGGACTGTGTCCAATAATTTCCCCACTATGCCCTTCTTTTACCGCGCGCATTTGTGAGGTCGCAGCTTAATGTTGCTTGATGGGAAAGAAAAAAGCATAACACAAATTTAAGGTAACAAAAAATGCAATCTGTTAATTTCTCTCAAATTTTATTGTGCATGCGGAAATATTGATTGAAGCAACAGAGTAGATAAGTAAAGGGTCATTTAATAAGAGTAATTGAATTGATGAACTTTGAACTTAAAATATAAAACAAATTTTATTTTACATAAAACGGCTATTTTTATTTCATGTTAAATAATATTTGATGTTTTGAAGATAATGTCGGTCAAATCTCCCCCACGGCGTTGTTTAATCTGAGGGCTAATTTTCATTAATTCTTTCATTAGATGAGCAAAGTAGGGTAAAAAAATTTACTACCCTGGCAACACTAACGAAATTTCCATTTTGTTTCTTTGACAATCTGACAGATGGAAAAATAATTCAATTTTCAAGTAATGCATTTGTTATAAACGCATTCATTTGCTAATTACACATGAAATGTGATTGCATCCTGTTTCTTTAAGATCCCAGCAGTATTTCTACACTTTAAAAGGACACAACACGTCATAGTTGAATTCAAATCAGGAGTTGCGTACTGAGCGACGTCTACAAAGAAACTTATGGGTCAAAACGTAAACATACTCATTTATGAGTAGCTGAGTCACCTTCTGTTTGATGTGCGTACGCGGTTTCTGGACTATTCTCAATTCTATGGGTACAACACTACTAAAGCAAACAAATAATTTAAGGTGATAAACTTGAAAGACTTTAGAATACATGCATAAGGTATATTTTTGGTCTTAGGAAATATGACCACATTTCTGATTATCGTTGACAACTAAAATGCCTCAAAATTAGACAGCGGAGAGACTATCACTTTCTCTCACTTCTGTTCAATGTACTTCTTACGCTCCTATATACCTCCGTGAAAAATTTCAACGCTTATCAGTTCATGGTTTACCTCTTCGTTCTAATACTCAAAGCACTCTCTTAATACCCATCCACAATTTCTCTTTTTTCTCTAACTCATATAGTGTCCATGTCGACTGTGGAATCATCTCCCATCCACCATCAAAGATGTTACTACAGTATCTCTGTTTAAATCACGTCTGAAGAAACATCTTTCTCTTCCTTAATCTCTCTTCCTTTCCTGTTTCCTCTTTTCTATTTCTTTTTTTCTTGTCTAACGATGGACACTGCAATGTGCAAACGGTACATGTCACTATAAACATGAACAAGGTAACATACAAACGATTCAAAGTAAAATCAAAGAGATTTGATCAATT
The DNA here is from genome assembly GCF_059751315.1 of Micrasema longulum. Lineage (NCBI taxonomy): Eukaryota > Metazoa > Arthropoda > Insecta > Trichoptera > Brachycentridae > Micrasema > Micrasema longulum. The sequence goes on along the minus strand of NW_028277315.1, from coordinate 939,766 downwards.
TGTTTTCTTTTAGCCTGTGGATATCATTAACAACATGACAGTATACGAAGTCACCCTTCAGGCCTTCAGCAAGTCCATAGTGGACCCCAATGTCTTGATCAACGGCACTGAAACTGAAGCATACCAGGTAAAAAGCTATTTACTTTTTAAGATAATATTATTTAAATGGATGTGACACTGGAAAATCCCTTCTTCTGCTTTTATTCATTTGAAGATCAATTTTTGCCAAACAACTCAATATTAATAAGAATTTTTTGTGTTAAAAAGCATTTAATATTTAACACTTATTTAGTACAGTAAAACCCCGGATTTACGTTTTTCAAGGCAGCACCAAAAAAAGTGTTAAACTGAGGAAAATGCTAAATTGAGGAAATGAAAAACTGCAGAAAAATTGTAAAAACTGTCATAATTGGGGAATATTCATATTTACCTATGATTTCATAAAAAATATTTTGTACTTTTTCAATCAATACCACTATGTATTTTTTTATTGAATTAAAAAAAATGATTAAATAATTTTAATTAGGTACTTAACCTTAAATACACAAAAATAAAAATATGAACTTGCATAAAATGCGCACAATGATTTTTTCCCTAATATTGGGAAATTTTATTTATATGGTATCACTTTTTTCAGTATGGTAACACAGAATTTCAACTGTCATTTATATCGCGGCAAAACTGTTTCATGCTTTTATGATAACTGTTAAAACAATCTTCTTTCCAAATTATGTTAATAACTTCAAAGAATATTTCAGATGCAAAGACTTTATTCTTTATGCATCAACCGCATGTCACAATTTAGTAAAATGTCAAAATTAGACACTTAAACGAAATGGTCAGTTACACTGAACCTACTTTGAATTTAGTTTGAGACGACAATTTACACATTTTTTTATTTAACTTCATTTTATTCATCATTTTGGGCAAACACGGTGGCGCGGGGCTCAGCGTATTTTGACGGATCGAATGAGTTTCGAAAAAATTTCGTCGTAAAACCTGGAGTATGAAAAACGTTAATTAGGGGGGGGGATATTTGAATGAGAATGTATGGATTTTTTTTTACAGCGGGAAAACGTAAAAACGAGGTTTTACTGTATATATAAAAGGCAGTCTTCGTGTGTGTCCTCGATAGACTAAATAACTCTTGGGCAGATTAAAGTGTTTTTTTACAAAATGATGAGCTTTGCGCTGAGTATATTTATAACCATCAAAATTTTCAATTTATTAAGTAGAAAAAAATTTAGAAGCATCAATGTTTTTTTTATCCATTACCTGGGTTGCATTCGACGAGAATGCATATAATAAAATATTGGGAAGATTTTATTTTTTAGTACTCAAAAAAAGTTTGTATTTGAATGTTTACAAACAACATACGTTTTTTGTGGATACCAATCAGATTCTTTCCTTAAATTCCGTATGATTTCTACCCATTTATTTCTTTTTACTGAATTTTCAACTTGTCGTGTAGCGGTCAGCGCAATTGCCTACCATGCAAGAGGTCTCGGGTTCGATTCCCGAAATGGTTGACACGAAATATTAATTTAAAAAGATGTTTCTAGGCTGAAATATTTCATAGTCCTTGGACTGGCATCTGAAACACAAGACTGATCATCTTACCTTCATGCAGCAAAAATGGTCAAGATACTCTGCGATTTGTATACCAATGCAGCGCCCTATGCACCATCAGGTGCGGAAAGGGAATGATGATGGAAAATTTACATAATTTTTCCACTTTACATGGAATACCCCGCGTGCTGTCCATTTTCTATATTAATATTGAGTTTATTTCTCTAGGTTACAATGACCCCTGACTGTGTGGCCTCGCCCCTGGCCGGGGCAGTCGGGGGCCAGGGGGCCGGCCTGGGCGCTCCGCCCAGCGTAGACTCCATGTCGGGGCCCGAGATCGGCGTCATGATAGGCCTCCTGGGAATCGTGATCACGGTTGTGATTCTCTTGGTGTCTCTGTATAGATGGGGCTGCGCGTAAGTAAAGAGAAATTAAAAAATATGTTTGTATACACAGTAAAAATATTTGGTATTTTTTCAATCAATACCATAATGGATTTTTTTTTACTGGATTAAAAAAAAACATTTTCAAATAATTTTATGTGGGTTCTTGACCTAGAAACACGAAAATAAAATTTTGAATTTGCATAAAATGCATACAATGATTTTTTCCCAAATATTGGGAAATTTTATTTAAATGGTATCACTTTTTTTAGTATGGCACCACAGAATTTCAACTGTCATTTACATTGCGGCAAAACTGTTTCACACTTTTATGAAAACTACTTTAACTATCCATATTATGTTTATAACTTCAAATAATATTTCTATTGCCAATTTTTTTTACTTTCTGCATCGTAATTTATTGAAGTAAAGACTTTATTCTTCCTAAACATTCGTCAACCGCGTGTCACAATTTAGTAAAATGTCAAAATTAGACACTTAAACAAAATGTCCAATCACACAACACGCCTACTTTGAATTTAGTGAGACAATAATTTACACATTTTTTTATTTACCGGTGTCTTTTGCCTCAGCTCCAGCTGTTGTCTTTGAAAGCTGAAAAGGGGGAAATGCATCAACAGGTGAGGGACATCTTGAGGAGTTTCATCGTCGCATGGGCAGCTGTCGATCTCAGAGAGCTTGAAGCGATGCAGGTAGCTCATGAACCTACCATGACCTGTAAGCATCTGGGTTACCTCCTAGCCATCATTCTGCATTTTCCTGAAATCATAGGCATGGAAAATGGTAGGGAAAAACATTTTAGGGTCCTGCTTCTTATTTCCCGTTTGGCAAAGCTAAGCGGGAAATCGGCGAAATTGGGGACTGTCTTCTTGAGCGTAGCCTCTCGAGCCTTTTCGTTGCCAAGGATTCCGCAGTGTCCTCGTATCCAGCCGATGTACACGTCCTGGTGTCTGCATCGTAGCTTCTGGATATCTGTTCTTATGTCCATTACAATAGGGTTGACCGAATTTCGGTCAGTTATTGCATGGACTCCAGATTTGAAATCTGTCAGGATCGTTGTTTTCTTCCATCTGTTTGGTGGCTTGTTCAAAACGTAGACCGGGGCTTCTCTGATCACAAAGAGTTCCGCCCGATACACGGTACCTGAAGCTTAATACTGATCACCTTACCTTCCATGTAACAAAAATGATCAAAATATGCTGCGATAGGAGTGCCTGCTCTATATACCATTGGGTATATAGAGCAGTCCGATCCAAAGCATCATTCTTTGTTGTCTCGGCAGAGGTCTTTAAAGTCGCAGGAACCCTCGTTTTTCAAGCAGGGTAAGCATTGACAAGAAGCTTGTGAAGCAGCCTTGGTGTAACGAATTCCTCTTTTCTGCTTCCACAGATCTTTGCCCTGAACTCTCTGCTAAAATGAAATAAATATTTTACCTTTTCTTTTTCAGCAATGCGTTCAAAAAGTGTTACCCCATGTCCTATCTGTTCCTGGAGGAGGGTAACGGAGGGGAGGGGTGTGGTGAAAGAGGAGCGCCCAATAAGCCCGATGCACAGGCCAACCAGTCCAAGAAAGCAGGTTCGTATCTTTCTAGTATTACGAACGTTTTCCTGTGAACGCTGGTACTACAGATCGCGTGGTAGACGGAATGACTGACATTGTGGTCATCATGGGAATGCGCAATATTACAGTAACACCGTTGACATACTGAAGATTTCTCTCATAATTAAATACTCAAATATTACTCTAACACTAGTGTAGTAATGTGTTTTTTGTATAGAATTGATTAGACATGATCGTGATGCATGTCTATCTCAAAATACTGAACTTACCTCGCGTTTAGTTATGCAGGTTGCGCATAACTCAAATAAAAAGATTCACTGACTGTTTAGTAAATAACAGCATTTATCGATATTATTCCTGGCCGATTACCTTTCTTTCCCATCGTTACCTCGACCCACCCTTATGGTACCTACCTTACATCAAGATAGAAGATATTCAAAATTAGAACATTTGGATTTGGAACAAAACAAAAAACATTTTTGACACATAACATTAGATTGCATAAAAAATCTTGGAGTCGCCGCGCGTCGTTGTAAACATCGTTACATTTCATAGAGCATTTCGTCATTCATTGCCCAAAATTGAAGAACATTCGCATCGTATCAAAGGTAGGTTTATTATTCTTATTTAAAATAATGAAATCGATAATTGACAGCCCTGCTCTGCTTGAACTAATTCCAATTCGAATACCTGGTAGGTGCACTTGAAGTAAGGAATTTTTTTTTTGCAACAATTCGCGTACCAACTTTGAAATGTAATCTCCTATACCCAGGATACATAGGTATGGAAATGAATTAGAACAAATATTCGATATCTTCAATACAAATTCTGTTCATGAATTAAAACGAATTCTCACTCGTTATTTTTTAGAAAAATAATGGATTCATGTTTAAATATATTATTAAATTTAACTTTGTTTCCTGGAATACGTGATTTTTTTATTTCTTTATTTAACATGTTAGACATAATTTTAAATTGTACATTGGTGGATTTATTGCCAAATGGCAACTTCTTCCAACGAACTGATGATGATGATTTCACTAAATAAAGGCATTATTATTTAGTAATTTAACTATTTTTATTTTTGTTTTATTGCTCAAAAAACTTTTATTTTTTTAAGTACTTATGTTGTATTAATTTTTTTTTATTATTATCTAGTTACTCTTAACTTTACCGTGATATATTTATATTTAGTACATAAGATTTTCTCATAGTTATTGTTTTCTTTTATTAAGAAATGTTATGTTTCTTTTTAACTTTTTGTATTATATGTTTACTGAATTGTTGAGTTTTAATTATTCTATTATTTCATACTATGTACTACATGATTATTGTGCACTGCTGTGATTATTTCTGTAAATTATTAATTTTTTTGTAAAAGGTTCTTTGAACCGTTGATGTATAAATAAATAAATATCATTGTTCCTTTCCTTTCTTCAAATATTTCCAACCTTTCACAAAACTGAAAGAAATTAGTTTTTTGCTACAGTCCACTTTTCGTTAACACTGACTAAATTGAGTTTATTATGAATTAAAAAAATCTTTCTTGACTATGACAGATGTTTGAATACATAGTTACGAAATATGGACAATACTGGATGAATTTAGCTGCATGGAAAAATGGGTGATTTCATGAAACGATTTGGCATCTGTTACAAAGTTGGGGGGATGTCGACTACCAGCGCTGATCGGAGAAAATCGGTAGTGGCTGGTGGCGTGTTGAGTTGGTTGTTGTGGACTGCCTGGCTTTTGGTATTGCCAGTTGTGTCCATACTAGTGTATGAGCTCATTGCAGGTGAAGTGAAGTCATTGCTTATATTACATTTCTGTAAACAATATAATCCAGTAACCTTTTTTCCTGGTTCTTTGTGTACAAAACATACATGTTAATATAAACATTTTTAAGGTGAAGTCATTGCTTATTTATTTTATTTTATTTTATTGAAATAAACGGCACTTAGTGCCTTTTACATATAAGTTGCATATAGTAAAATACATACATGTAAGTGAAATAAGTAAAATATAGTATTTAAAGAAATTATTACTAAACAGTTATTTGCAAATAAAGGAGTCAAAAAAGAAAAAGATACACGTTTTAAAAATAATATTACCAGTTATAAAAATACTTGAAAAATTAAATATTTGGCGATAGAAATATTTTGAACCTGTAAAAAAAAAAAATGAAAATAAAGTAAGAAAGCAACACATATTAATAAAAAAAATTATTAAAAAATTATAACAATTTTGAATAAACAATATTTTGAGTTTGTCCAAATTTTTGTAGACAAGGACTGGATTCCACTCCCTGGGGAGCTGTTTCAATGATTTAAAAGTTTATAGCATTCTTATTTTGAAATAGAGCAATCTCTTTTTTTTATTTTTTTTTTTATTTATTTACAATTTTAAAAAACCCGTTAGGGTTACATTAGAAATTTAATATTGTCTAGTCATTTTATGTCTCGTCTAGTCTAGTTAGTTCATGTCTTAATCTGTCTTCATTGGAGAGACGTAGAACTGAGATGGACCTTATATGCATTTTCAAAATACTTAATGCTTTAAGTGATGGCCCATCTCTGTTGCAATCAATTTCCTTTCATGTTCCCAACCGTGTCACCAGAAGTCAAAATCTGCTATTTATAAAATCTTCTAAGAGCAACTTTGGTTTTTATGCCCCAATGTCCAGAATGTGTAGATTAGTCAATTCATCACACGACTTGGAATTTTTTGGGATAGATCTTCCGGCTTTTCGTAGATCTCTTAGCGACTAAACAGTGTGGGATGAAGTTAGATTGGCATGGTTTAGCTCAAAGTTTTTAGTCTTTTGTTTTTTTTAATATATTGTATACTGTTATTGTTTTGCCCTTGTTTGTCTTCGCTAAATAGTTTTATGTTCTTTTTGTTCAGTTTCTTGCATTTATGTTTCTTCATGTAACTGTTGGAATTGGCTTAGGCCGTATATATATATATATAATAAATAATAAATAAATAAATACTACTAGACACTCCAATAAGGATCTGATTCTACAGAGAGGAGTTAGTACTTTTTTGGCTCAAAGGCAGCAATATTATATAGTTTTATTATATAAATAAAACGCGAGTGATACTTTAATCCACAAATTTGGAATATCCAGTGACCGGTTTCATCGCTTTCGCGACATCTTCGAGACTGGTATCTTTATTAAAGAGTTAAATGTATTTATACAGAACAGAGATAAGGATAGATAATTCAAAGTTATATATAAGTAAATTAAATAAAGTTATTTTTATCTTAAGGATCATTATCAACAAATTTTCTTTGGGTTAACTAATGAATTGATATAACGTTATTTTAATGAGTTTAAGTATTTTATTTTATTTTTGGTGTCCCATCCTCTGTGAGTGTGGTTTTGTAAATAATGATTTAATTTACTTACATATAACTTTGAATTATCTATCCTTACCTCTGTTCTGTATAAATACATTTAACTCTTTAATAAAGATACCAGTCTCGAAGATGTCGCGAAAGCGATGAAACCGGTCACTGGATATTCCAAATTTGTGGATTAAAGTATCACTCGTGTTTTATTTATATAATAAATTACAATGAACTTCCATCAAGAATTTTCACTTACAAACTTAAATATTATATAGGCCCGAGGGTATATAACCTTATCCCAGATTCATGGAAATGTGGTGGATTGCCAGGCTGAGGAAGGTGTTGACTGCATTTTTAATCCATATTGGTCGGAGGGAGTCAGAGAAATTGTCGTCCGATGTAGAAGGGCATAAGCTGATTTCTTGTTTTACTAGTAATGACTTAGGATATAGAGATTTTGGTATAATTTATGTTTCCACTGTATATTTATTATTTACTTTTAAGACTGAAATAACACATAACAATAAAACTGTAATTACTTTTTAATATTATTATAAAATACATAATTTACTGCCTTAGAACGGGAAAGCTATCCCTAGTTAGGCAGTTTAGATGAACCAACAGCAAAAATAAAAAATATGTATGTTTACTTTTACTACTTAATTAATTTGTTGTATAAATAATTTATTGTAAATTTCTGTAATAAATGTTAAAAAAATACAAGAGTTTGTATGATGTTATTTTTTATTTTAATTTATTTCAATTTTATTTTATAGCATAATTATACATTTTTATAATTTAAAAAAAAATTTCACTTGTTATATTTTTACTAAAACTAAAATCCCACCAAGCCACTTTTTGTAGCTTGTTGGTGTAATATAGTTGGTGATTCTAATAAGTTTAAATATATAAATATATTCTAGTGGCTCAAAAATTGTCGCGAAAGCAATACAACCGATCACTGGTTATTCCAAATTTATGTATTCAAGTTTATGTTTAAATTTATGAATTTATGTATTTATCACTCTTCTTTTATTTCTATATAAACTTAAATGTTTTACAATCATTAATGTTTGTTTTTCATTGCAGTAAGTCCCGCCCATGCCGTTGTGTTCTGGGGGGCTGCGGATGGGAGCACCGGGGCCGACCCTGGCCCCACGGAGCAGCTGTGGGACGCCCTTCATCCGCCGGTCCTGGCCGACAGGTTCCTAGCGCACACTGCTGCTCTGCATCAGGACGGAGACATCGGCTTCAAGTGAGTCCGACAGATTGTGCCGTGGCGAATGAAATAAGTCCCGTTGTCAAAAACGATAAAACTGAGAAATAAACAGAATCGTTTATGATTCATTTCAAATTGTCGCTTGTCTTTAGAATCGTATGCGACTTCCGTAAATTCACGAGTGACTGTATTCTTGAACCATCCATGCGAATGAAGTCCATTAAAAACAAGACGACTTTATCTCGAGTGACATCGTAACTACGGTTGTCAAACTTCCTTCGTGTAAAACGCACATTCATGTTTGAATGACGAGTATTTTTATTTTATTTAAAATTAAATTGCAAATTAGATGAATCTCACCCGCATAAATAAAGGTTTCAGCTCTTTAACTTCACAAACATCAACAGATGAAAGAATTTAAGGAATATAGATGTTTAAATATAGGCAGAATGGTGAATGTTACACAGTGTGTAAAGTGACCACTTAAACCAGCCATTGACAGGTCATAAGCCTTGTAGATACCTAGACTTCTATATTACCTTCTCTTAAATGTTCTTCATCTCTCTTGGAATATGTTAATGTAAACAGCTCCCCAGGGAGTCGAATCCAGTCCTTGTCTACAAAAATTTGGACAAACTCAAAATATTGTTGATACACCTATATCATTAAACAGCAATTATTGTTAGTATATAATATTGGTATATTTGCATTTGATATGAAGTTGTAGTAATTTGATCATATTTGATTGGTCTATTCTCGTTAGGTATAATGTTGCAACAATTTGTCCATCTTTGATTGGACTATTTGCATTTGGTTTGAAGTTGCAACAATTTGTCCATCATCAATTGGTATATTTGCATTTTGTATGAAGTTGTGGTAATTTGTTCATCTTTGACTGGTCTATTCTCGTTAGGTATAATGTTGCAACAATTTGTCCATCTTTGATTGGACTATTTGCATTTGGTATTTTATTTATTTATTATTATTTATTTTCTTTTATTCAGGAAACATACAGTACAGTTACAAAGTTTAATATTTTACACAATTAGACTTAATTCTAATGGACCAGTGAAGTTTTCATATTATAAAGCAATTATATGTAAGGTTAATTATGAAAGTATAAAAAAGAGAAGGAAAAAGAAAAACATAAATGAAAGTTGTTTAAAAATTAAAATTTAAGTGAAAAAAAGGTTATTTTAAAGTTTGTAGTTTGTAGTGAGTATTTACAAATGGAAATAATATTAAAAATGAAGAAAGTTTGTAAGAGTAATTAAAAATTAAGAATTGAAATAAAGAATGAAAAACATGCTCAGATGTAAAAATAAAATAAAATAGTAATAACATTTTTTAAAAAAAAGGAAAAACATAAATATACACATATTTATTTTAAGGGATTCAAAGAAACGATGAGAAGAATCTTTAAGTGAAATATAAGACAATAAATTTAGGTCAATTTAAAAAACATCTTCAAAATTAATGACACATTATAGTAAGAGAAATAGTTTTATTATAGTTTTCATTGGTATGAAATTGCAGTAATTTGTTCATCTTTGATTGGTCTATTCTCGTTAGGTGTGTTAGGTAAACCTTCTTTATTATTGTTATTATTTGATAAATTCATTTGTGAAAACATATTTTTTATCAGCTATCAACTAAAAAAGATTACACCATCCATGCTTACATGCATAGTCCTTCGGGACTTCCTTAGAATGAAATAATTTCTGATTCTCCGATAATTCATAATGGTTCCTCCTGCAGTAAAGAGTACGAGCTGATCCAGTCGAAGTCAGCCCTACTCGGCCATACATCGCATCACAGCCAACACCCGGACAACCGCCACAAGAATCGCTACCTCAACATTACCGCCTGTAACTAACATTTGCAATTATTTGTATTTTTACTCAATTTATCAATAAATCATATTTCGGTTGTTTACCAGAAAAAGTATTTGAAAAATATTATTTACAGTCAGTATTATATATGAGTTATTTTTTAACCCATTTTAAAATATAGACTGTAATTATTAAGTAAAATAACATTACAAATGAAAACGTAATGAATAGAAAGCAGATAGCTGCTGAACTGCCTACATGTACAGAAAAATATGTCATAATCAGCGAGCAAATGAGGAAGATTGGTGGTTTTTAAAAAAAATGTTTGTCAGTATACTATCAAACTAAGCTAATATTTTTTTAAAAATATTTTTACGTTTCATATTATCAGCACTATGGTTTTATAAGTTTTGTAATTACTCCGTCAGTCACGTCATAAGTTCTACTTGGTGAGTTCTGCTGATTGGTGAGTTCGCTTTTCAGAAAATGTAAATCTATCACAACACTCTATCATTTGTTGATTTGGAAGAACTTATGACGTAATTCCAAGTAGTTCATTTTTATCATTTTTTTAAATTAAAAAAAATATTTTGTGCGTCCAATTTCCTGTAGCACTGAACTTTCTCATTGCTTTATTAATGGGTGAATTCTGATTTGCATTCGTACAGCTTCTGAGTATGTAAAATATTGCGTGAGATCTCCCTCCAAAATTGTAGTAAGCAAATATAAATAAAATAGCAGCATATTGAATAACAGCCTTTCTAAAAATATTAATTAATGTATCTTTTAATTTTTGATTCTATTCATAATTACATAGCATAGATTTACTAAAGAATATTCGTGTGTTCTACCATTGACATAAAATCTTAACCCTGTTTATTTTTCCAGATGATCATTCGAGAGTATGTCTCCTCCCATCTTCTTCCTGTTCCTGTGATCCCGGAAAGGATCACCGTCGCTCTTGCACTTCGAAGCCCTCTTCCCAATCGGGAGACTCCTCTCCCCACTGCGATTACGTAAATGCCAATTTCATAGACGGCATCGTTGCGGAAATCGACGCAGAACTCGCCAAATTCATCATAGAACAAAATGAGCGGCGAAAACAAGCGCAAAAGAAAAGACTGCTTGCCGAAGCAACGAAACTCGAGATCGAAACGCGACAAGCCAATTTCGATTCTAAGATTTCTCAGCCACTTCTTCCTCTGAACATCGAAGGCGGATTGCTGGAGTCTAAAATCCCGCACGGGTACAACACCATCGATCCCAGGATCGCTCTCGGTCCCTTCGAATCCAAAATTGCAAACATAAATAAAGACAAAATGACTCTCGATTTGAATGGCGAACGGAAGGTTACCTCTCCCGGTTTAGAAATACTCCCAAACACCTGCAGACTGTCAATCAACCTGGACAGGAAGGAGGAGAAAACTGAAAATGATACGAAAAGCGACACGAAATCGGTCAAAGAATCTAAAGGTAAGAAGCGGTCGACCTCGGCCGATACAAGAGACATTGTCATAGAGAAAAAAACTGGAAGTCGAGGGCACAGTAAAAATTCATCCGTAGTTGTGAACAACGATTCCCCGCTGAATGGCGTGCCGAAGATCGAGGGTGCGTTCTTGAATATCGAGTTTTCGGGCATCGTCGACTCTGAGAGGGAGTTGCAGAAGGCCAGGGAGGCGGAGAGGCTGGAGGAGGCCAACCGACTGGCCAAGGAAGCAGCCGAAGAGACTCTCGATGACCTGGATGATTTATACACTCAAATTGGTGAGAAAAATCATTACACTTTTTGGAACAACGAACGGGTTTTTTATTTATCAAAACTTTTGCACAATTTCTTCTAACCAAACGTATTAAAAGTAATTGTTAAGGGGTTTCCAGTCAACAATAACAAATAATGTAAAAATAATATAAACTTTTAAATGTATTTATTTATTTATATGTATGCCCATTTTTAAGGACATATGTGTACATAGAAAATTATTATAAAAGAAAATAGAAAGACACAATGGTATATAGTAGACTAGGTGGCAGTGGAAGCGGGAGAGAGGTGTTTATAATTGAATTTGATTCAGTGATCGTTTGAAACAAGACAACTTGTTATCAAAGAAATCATGACTGGTATGTTTGTTAACAGATCTAAGAATTTTGGGCATAGGGGAATGAAAACCATAGTTAGTTCTATGGTTATCTGTATAAAAAAGTCCGTTTTGTCTGAGGTTTCTAGTTGGGATATTTAATTTTATTGAGCTCAGTAGTTCAGGCGCATCAAAGAGTGAGTTGAGAATTTGAAATAGGACTTAGAAGGTCAGATTTATTTCGATGGTCTTGAAGAGAAGATATATTTAAGCTAGTTTCTAGCTCATTATACGTATATTGGTCTCTGGATAAGCCCAACCTCCAGCATATCTTTCTTAAAAATCTATGTTGAACTGATTAAATATTTTTGATGTGAACATCATAGCTACTACATCATAGCTACATCTACTATATACCATTTTTTATATCCTGTAATTATTTTCATGACTAAAAATTGTGTTGCTTTTAATTGAAAAAAATCTCTTATTGTTTTTATGTATATTTCATTTTTACTTTTTATGTTTATTCATTTACATATGTTTTTTTTTTTCTTTTTAAAACTAGTATTTTAACCGTATCTTATTTTAAAAAAAAAATTATAAATGGTATATTCTGTAATTTATTTTTGTTCTTCAATTTTTATTATTATCGGTATGTTTTCCAATTTATATTTTTGTTTAATTTCTTAATTACTCATTTTAAATATTATAATGTGTATTTGTGGTTCAATTTTTATTATTATCGGTATGTTTTATAATTTATAATAATTGTGTCTCATTTATTTACTATTAATTGCATATTTTCTAATCTATTTTTATGATTCAATTTTTATTATTATTACTTGCATGTTTTCTAATTTAAATTTATATTGATTTTTAATAATGTTATTATTATTCTTTGAATTTATTAAGCATCATTTAATGAAATTAAAAATTTAAAAAAAACACAAGAATAAAATAAGGTCCTTCCTAAACACAGGAATTTCCTAGCTAGTCGGGACCTGAAACAAATAAACTATGTACATTTAAAAACTGTGAAATGCTAAATAAATAAATAAATAAATAAATAAATAGCATGGAGACCAGATAACAGAGGAATACTCTAGGTGCGGGCGAACTAGGGAACAGAAGAGAGTTTTAAGGGTATTGATATTTTTTAAGTCAGTTGTGCTTCTGTTAATAAATCAAAGGAGTTTCAAGGAATTATTGATAACATGTTTAATATGAATTGTAAAAGAAAGTTTAGTGTCAAGAATAATACCCAAATCTCGTATACTAGACATATATGATAATATTTCATCGTTTTAAAAAATCATGAAAGCAGAAAAAGTAAGATAGAACTCATTTAAAAACTGGGTATATTACCCATTCTTTTAAATTTTGGATAAATGGTTAAACTCCAATTATTCAGCTTAGTGAGCTCTAGATTTGATTGCTTTTCGAAATAATACACTGAATTTTTATGTATTTTTTTCAATATTAAAAATAATTTCCATCTTTTGTATTATGCTCGATGCCCCACTAACGGTGTTGTGATTCTATCGCTTCGCAGGGGGCGAGTCCTACCGCATCAAGTCTTCCTGGCTGCTGGACAGGAGGAGATACATCGGCACCCAGGGCCCCACCCCCGGCACGCTGCCGGCCTTCTGGCGCATGGTGTGGGACCATCGCGTCGCCGTGCTCGTCATGATCACCAACCTGGTGGAGAGAGGGCGGGTAAGGCGGACATGACCAGAATACAAAGACAACACAATAAAACTAATATTGTTTGTATACTGATACAACCCCATAAAATTGTTTTATTGGTAGAGATATGCAGACGTTTGGGGGTAGTGCGTTGAGGAGCCTCTACACCAGTCGGAGCGTAGACAGAAGAAACAGCTTTGGACGTAGATATTATTCAACAATGTTTTGAGTATGTCCAAATGCTTGCAGACTGGCTGGATTTTCTCCCTAGGGAGTTGTTCATATGTTGCTGTAAATGCCTAGACTCCCATATACCCTTCTCAAAAATGTTTTCCCTCTCTGTTGCTACAAATTTAAATATGAACAACTAACTAGGGAGAAAATCCACCCAGTCTGCAAGCATTTGGACATACTCAAAACATTGTTGAATTAACTACCTGGTAAAAGAAGAAGTATACAAATTCGGAAAATTGTTTTCAGGCGTTGCCTAGTAGGTGAATTGGTTCAGCCGGATGAATCTCACCCGCATGACAAAGGTTTCAGCTCTTTTACTTCACAAAAGTCAACAGATGAAAGAGTTGAGGAAATGTGGATGTTCAAACATGGGCAAAATGGTGAATGTTAAACCAGCCAATGACTGGTCATAAGACCTGTAAATGCCTAGACTCCCATATTCCCTTCTCAAAAATGTTTTCCCTCTCGGTTGCAACAAATTTAAAATAGATATTATTATTTATTTCACAATAATTTACAAGTAAAAGATTTAGTAAATATGACGACGGACATAGTAACGTCCGTGAGAGAGTATTGGAGAGATGTGTAGTGGTCCATGAAATGGGTCCTCCTTTTATATGCTGGATTCCTTTATTCCCTCGTCTCCCACTACGACGGAGGGAAGGTAATGTCCTCCAGGACGATGCACTGCCGAACAATTGAATTTGCGTTATCAGCACTTAGGTCAGTGGTAGCCGCTTGGATCGGGGCTAGCGCTGTGTGTATCGATTTCACTTACGCGTGCTGTGGTGTGTCGTTGACCTGCGTTAGATACATAAAATAATTTCTGGGAAATAGAGTTAATGGTTTTCACTAGAATACATTTTATTTAGTGCTTTCTTACTTGCTTATTTTGAAACTAAATCTCGGAGTTGATAAAGCTCAAAAAATGACATGTACCTGCGTGTTTACCTCGTTTTGTTAAATTTTGTCATTTTGAGGGTTTTATTTACTGCTATGAAAAATACGCCAGTTTGTCATAAAATACTTGTCGAAAATTGAGACAGTATAAAATGTACACAAAATTGCATTACAAAAACATGCAGATGACATAACAGTACACATTGTCATTTATCCTAATGTTTGTTACAGAGAAAATGCGATATGTACTGGCCTAAGGAGGGCACGGAGACATACGGAGCCATCCAGGTCATGATGCTAAAGGAAGATGTCATGGCCACATATACAGTTCGGACCTTCCAAATAAAAAACACAAAGGTCAGTTATTCTACAATTTGTTTATTGGGACACAAGTTCCAACTCCATGAGACTTAAGTACTGTCTTGAGTTGGGATAAATAATATACAGTACCTGGCAATATATATCATACTTTAGCATTTAGAAAGAGGCTATCAGCTATATTTGGCTTTGTAGAGCTAAAGTCACATGTAATGTCCGCCAGTGGTTGTTAAGGACTTGTTCTTAAGAAGTGTTCTTAAGGACGGTTGGGACAATTTTAAATCAACTATCAGAAGTTTCGATAGTAAAATGACTGTAAGCATTTTTATAACTGATGACTTATGAGATGTCAAACATTAGAGAATAAGTGATTGTTTATTTTTGTTCAATTTACAAATTGATACGGTATTTTTAGATTTACAAATTGCTAGGAACAAAAAAAAACTAATTAGATGGTAATAATGGATAGTTACAGAAAACACCTCACAATTAAAAGAGGTGGGTTTATTAATATTCAATCAATTTTGGAAATCCCAAATAAGCAATTATTACAAAAAATCCCCGTTGAAGGAATTAAAATAAATTCAATTTCAACTCATGAGTCACTAAGACCCAGACAGTTATATATTTACACATAAAATATTGTACCTGATCTAATCAATGTACACACCTCTTTTAATTATGGGGTGTTTTCTGTTACTCTCCTTTTTTACCCTCTAATTAGGTTTTTTTGTTCCTAACAATTTGTACATCTAAAAATACCGTATTGATTTGTAAATCAAACAAAAATAAACTATCACTTTTTGTCTAACGCTTGACATCTCATAAGTCATCTTCTTCTTCTTCACGTGTCATGTCGGGTGCCCCCGACGTTGACGATCACTTGGGAGAAAGCTGAGCAGTGCGAAACAGCTCCTCCACAGTCCTAATCGTGGTCCATGCTCGGATGTTTCAAAGCCAAGAAAGCTGTTTTCTTCCGACCTCTCTAGGCTCTCGATCTTCCCCTTCGTGACAAGCTAAAGTATGTCATATTTATCGCCTCTCAACACATGGCCAAAATATGAAATCTTACGGAGCTTAACAGTGGTGAATAGTTCTCTATTAGTATTGGCTCTATGTAATACTTCATTGTTGGTTATCATATCGGTCCAAGATACTCTTAACATTCTACGGTGGATCCACATTTCAAATGCTTCAGGGCGGTTTATAACATTAACTTTTAGAGTCCACGCCTCTACACCGTACAGTAAGACAGACCATATATAACATTTGACCATTCGTTGTCTCAGCTTAAGGTTTATATTATCGTCACAAAGAAGATTTTTCATTTTGTTAAATCCTGTTCGGGCTGCTTCTATTCTGCATTTTATCTCAATGTCGGGGTCTAGATTTTCTGTGATG